>NC_042966.1:30478978-30531478 GCF_901001165.1 Salmo trutta | reverse complement strand
GCCTAGTTTCCTCAATCGGGTCACACATAGTCATATATATATTTAGAAAAACATATAAATGGGTGATTGGAAATGATGCAGACAATTACATTGATAAAAGCCACAATCTATTTGCAATATTAAAGCTGATTAAAGCTCTGTAGTTCTGTCAGAGTGGTCATTGGGTTTTTGGTCACCTCCCTGACCAAGGTCCTTCTTGCCCGGTTGCTCAGCTTGGTCGGACGGCCAGATCCAGGCAGAGTCTGGGTAGTTCCATATTTTTTAAATTACCCAATGATGGAGACCACTGTGCTCTTGGTAAATTTAAACATTCTAGCAATTGTTTCATACCCTTCCCCAAATATGTGCCTCATCACAATTCTATCTCGACGATCTACAGACAGTTCCTTAGACTTCATGGTATAGTTTCTGCTCTGACATGCACTGTCAACTGTGGGACCTTATATAGACAGGAGTGTTTCTTTTCAAAATCATGTTGACTATTCGGAGTTAATGTCTAACCTTAAGAATTTGGAGTTAATGCCCGAACTTAACCGTAACTTTAAAAAGTCTGAGTTGATGCCTACACTTAACCTTAAAACTTTGAAATGTTATGTTTGAGAAACATGGATGAACGTTTAATTCTGACGTAAGACCTTGAGAGCTGGTAGTGCACAGTACATGTTAATGTTTTTAAGTATAAAGTATTTTGTGTGGAATGTATTTTTCTTTATGTGTCGGACCCCAGTAAGACTAGCTGTTGCCATTAGTGTCGGCTAATGGGGACCCTAACAAAATCACTTTGCTTCTTGTATAAATTCCTCTAGGGAAATATTTTCTCAGTCTTCGACCATGTTCCCTTTATAGTGCACTAGTTTGCTATTGGCCCTGGTCAAAAGTAGTGCCCTATAAAGTGAATAGGGTACCATTTGGGACGCATTCTCAGTAAATCCAAAACCGTCTTAATATAGTGGCTTGATTTTCCCTTTTATGAGATTCATTCTTGAATTGGGGACATCTTTACTCTACTGAAAATACAGTATGTCACAGTGCAAACAGATACAGTGGCAGAAATACAGTGAAATACCAAATGGCTCAGTGGTATTTTAGTTGTTTTCTGCAACACGAAAAATGACTGTCCGAAAAACCTTGGGAGCAACAATCTACTGCGTGCAGGTGTCTATCTTTCTTTCATCAGTTTAGTGAATGTACCTACCCTGCACCTGCAGGTTACTGGATGTTGTGTTGTGTAGACTTATTGGAAACCATGCTACAGTAGATCTTAGTGTGATCTTAGAGTATTTTGTCAGCCCAACTGTTTAGGGTGCATGTGCTTAGTGTTTGATCTTTCTTACATTGCCTGTACGTATCAACTCTACATAGTGAGGTAGATAGGGACAGTTAGACTAGCCTGCTTGGCATTGCCTGTCAGTTGAACATATAGAGTAGAGAGAGAGAGAGAGAGAGAGAGAGAGAGAGTTCTTCAAAGGGTGGCAGGAGTGAACATTTCTCCCTAGAAACTGACATTTCTGTAATGAGGAGGACTGCTAGTATCAACATCCCTGTCCTTTTTTAAGTAGTGCTTCTGACAAATGGGGGAAAAACAGTATGACATGTTGAGATGTTTCATGCAGGTATACGCACACACACACGCACATACATTTATGGTACAGTTGACTATTTTTTCATAAATTATCTTTATTCCAATGACCTAGAGGTACAAAACTGGGCTGTCTTCTCTTCGCCTTGTTCTTCACTGTATCCCACACTCTTAGAAAAAAATGCTATCTAGAACCTAAGAGTGTAAGAACCTCTAGCCCAGGCAGTCTGTCAGTCCAGCCATGCTCCTATTCTAAGCAGTCTGTCAGTCCAGCCATGCTCCTATTCTAAGCAGTCTGTCAGTCCAGCCATGCACCTATTCTAAGCAGTCTGTCAGTCCAGCCATGCATCTATTCCAGGCAGTCTGTCAGTTCAGCCATGCATCTATTCCAGGAAGTCTGTCAGTCCAGCCATGCTTCTATTCTAAGCAGTCTGCCAGTCCAGCCATGCTTCTATTCTAAGCAGTCTGCCAGTCCAGCCATGCTTCTATTCTAAGCAGTCTGTCAGTCCAGCCATGCTCCTATTCTAAGCAGTCTGTCAGTCCAACCATGCTCCTATTCTAAGCAGTCTGTCAGTCCAGCCATGCTTCTATTCTAAGCAGTCTGTCAGTCCAGCCATGCTTCTATTCCAAGCAGTCTGCCAGTCCAGCCATGCTTCTATTCTAAGCAGTCTGTCAGTCCAGCCATGCTTCTATTCCAAGCAGTATGTCAGTCCAGCCATGCTCCTATTCTAAGCAGTTTGTCAGTCCAGCCATGCTTCTATTCCAAGGAGTCTGCCAGTCCAGCCATGCTTCTATTCTAAGCAGTCTGTCAGTCCAGCCATGCTTCTATTCCAAGCAGTCTGCCAGTCCAGCCATGCTTCTATTCCAAGCAGTCTGCCAGTCCAGCCATGCTCCTATTCTAAGCAGTATGTCAGTCCAGCCATGCTCCTATTCTAAGCAGTCTGTCAGTCCAGCCATGCTCCTATTCTAAGCAGTCTGTCAGTCCAGCCATGCTCCTATTCTAAGCAGTATGTCAGTCCAGCCATGCTCCTATTCTAAGCAGTCTGTCAGTCCAGCCATGCTCCTATTCTAAGCAGTCTGTCAGTCCAGCCATGCTTCTATTCTAAGCAGTCTGTCAGTCCAGCCATGCTTCTATTCTAAGCAGTATGTCAGTCCAGCCATGCTCCTATTCTAAGCAGTCTGTCAGTCCAGCCATGCTCCTATTCTAAGCAGTCTGCCAGTCCAGCCATGCTTCTATTCTAAGCAGTCTGTCAGTCCAGCCATGCTCCTATTCTAAGCAGTCTGTCAGTCCAGCCATGCTCCTATTCTAAGCAGTCTGTCAGTCCAGCCATGCTTCTATTCTAAGCAGTCTGTCAGTCCAGCCATGCTCCTATTCTAAGCAGTCTGTCAGTTCAGCCATGCATCTATTCCAGGAAGTCTGTCAGTTCAGCCATGCTCCTATTCCAGGAAGTCTGTCAGTTCAGCCATGCTTCTATTCCAGGAAGTCTGTCAGTTCAGCCATACTCCTATTCAAGACAGTTCACTCGTGTCTACATGGTCAATGCAGCAGATGCAACAAGATGTTGATAACAATGATGCTACTTTCCACTTGGCTTCTTAATATAAATCTACAAGCGTTCTATTAGTTTGTCTACAAACAGCAAGTTTGTTTGTTCTTAGAATGTTGTGACTAAAATACATTGTGTTAGCCTCTAATGCTAATCACTAGTTAGCTGGCTATTAAGCTAGCTAATAAATATACAGAGTCAGAGCAAGCAAACATAGCTATCTAAACAACCTGAGTGATACAAGTTTATTTTTTATTTTTTTTATTTCACCTTTATTTAACCAGGTAGGCAAGTTGAGAACAAGTTCTCATTTACAATTGCGACCTGGCCAAGATAAAGCAAAGCAGTTCGACAACATACAACAACACAGAGTTACACATGGAGTAAACAACATACAGTCAATAATACAGTAGAAAAAAAAATAAGACTATATACAATGTGAGCAAATGATGTGAGATAAGGGAGGTAAAAGCAAAAAAATGCCATGGTGGCAAAGTAAATAAAGTATAGCAAGAAAAACACTGGAATGGTAGATTTGTAGTTTGAAGAAAGTTCAAAGTTCAAATATAAATAATATGGTGCAAAGGAGCAAAATAAATAAAATAAATAAATACAGTAGGGGAAGAGGGTAGTAGTTTGGGCTAAATTATAGATGGGCTATGTACAGGTGCAGAGATCTGTGAGCTGCTCTGACAGCTGGTGCTTAAAGCTAGTGAAGTGCTAGTGAAGTGTGCTGGTGTAGGCCTAAATCAGCATGTTGTTTCTGCAATAATATCTTTGAAATCAGAGAGGAATAGGCAAAGCATGAATTTGTTAGCTACATGAAGTAAGAGAAAACATTTCGGTTCCCCTAGGAAACACTGACTCATGAACACTTAGGTTCCTAGTTCCTACCCTGTCACAATTCTTCCCTGGCTTTTCCATTCGTTGTCATGTCAAAGAACATTGTAGTCAAAGTGCCAACTATTATATTCTAACTACTGAATTAGAATAATCATTCTATTTCCATGATTCCAACAGTTCACCCGTGTTTTGATTTACATTGCAAATAAAATCACAATTGCAACATTTGGTTAGAAATAAGGCCTAGATTTACTACCCATATCGTGCAGCCCTACATGGCAGAGTGGAAATGACCTGAAATGAATGCAGGAAATGCTGAAATGTATGGAAATGCTGAACATTTTATTGATTGGAGAAAGCCCCAATGTTATGTGTTTCCACCCTAGGGTCATGCACTACTCATAAAGTAAATCTAGAACTTTTATTATAAAAAAAAACATAAAATACCATAAAATACCATCATAACGTCCAAAATTAGAAACATATTGTGATATATTTTGGCCTTATCGCCCAGCCCTAACACACACACACACACACACACACACACACACACACACACACACACACACACACACACACACACACACACACACACACACACACACACACACACACACACACACACACACACACACTCCGTAATTGGAATTCCAGTAAAACACTGACTCCACATCTGTTGGCTCCATAATAAAGAACAATAGAACAGAGAAGAGAACATTAGGAAGTTGTGCTGGATTGGATTGATAGTCACTAATTGATTGCCTTCCCAGACTAACTGAACTGACTGTAAATTATCCATTGATGTTGTGATGGCACATAATCAGTCCAAATATCTCTTTAACAATGGATGAAAAAAGGGAGAATTTATTATGAAAAATGAAAGAGAGAGAAGCTGATTGATGCTGGATATTTAAGCCTTGCTTTGATATATATAGGTTTTGTTGGATTACAAATCAAACAGCTGGACGTAGAATAAATGAAGCGGCATTGTTAAAAAAAAAAATGGTTCTAACAAAATGGCTGACCAGAACCTGAATTCAGTTCCGAGCGGAGTTCACAAAGTCAGCTAGCAATGTGTGCGTGTCTGTGTGAAACACACAGCTACCAGAGCCAAGGCAGTTTGCCAGGGGAACAATGTGCAGCTGGTAGGGGGACAAGGGCCTCATTTGCTGGGAAGCTCTACTAAGACAGTGGGGCCTGTCTATCAGTTCCTGGCTGGGACTCCCACTATGCTGTTCTAGAGGCAGGCATCACCCTGCAGCCACAGGGAAGTGAGCCATAGTGGGGGTAGAGAGGTGGAGGAATGGAGGGTGGACCCACAGTGCTGAAGACCATGCGTTCAAATAGTATTTTAAGTCTGTCACATACTTTGAGCATTTGCTTAAGCCTGCCCGGAGAGCCCTTCTGGGACTATACCCTTGCTTCCATTGCATCAGCCAGGTAAGCTAAATCAAGCATAGCTAGAGTATTTGGAAGATTTCAACTACTATTTGAACCCATGTCTGGCACATTGAGGGTAGATTGGTGGACGGGTGTGTTGCACAGTGGTTCACTAAGCATGCAATCCACAGGGCATGACTTCAACTGAGCCATGAAGTCATCACCACCTGCCTGGAAGAGTCAGGTTGGTTGGGTGTGAAGACATTGCCCCTGCTTTGAAGATTTTCCCCTGTCATTTTTGCAAAGACGGCAAAAAAGAACATATGGCACAAGAGTGTATAGCACCTGTTTTGAAGTCTCTCTCTCTCTCTCTCTCTCTCTCTCTCTCTCTTTCTCTCCCCTCCCTCCCTCCCTCTCCCTCTCTTTCTCTATCCATCCATCCCTCCATCCATCCATCCATCCATCCCTCCCTCTCTCTCTCTCTCTCTCTCTCTCTCTCTCATATATGTGCCCAGAGGTATGACTTCAATGTTCCTATGTATTTTCCCTCCCCTGTCTATTCTAATATGGCAATCGCTATATATGAAACTCACATCTGGTGCCTAGGAATTGCATGGTCTTTATATGGGGGTTGACCAATCAGTGGGCCAGGCAGAGATGCCCCAGTTAGCCCACCGTTAATTTGATTACACCCAATTAGCAATGTGGATAGGGAGGGAAAGAGACAAAGCGAGAAAGAAAAGAAGAGAGAGAGAAATAAAGAAATGTTTTGCTTTTGTTTGAGTGCACTCACTGACTATAGAATAGATGTGAAGGACTTGAAGTGCTCTCCAACAATGAGACCGTCAGACCTGACCTATGTCAAAAGAACCTGTTTCAGTCTTCCAGAGATTTGAGACTGGGACGGAGGTTCACCTTCCAGCAGGACAATGACCATAAGCATACTGCTAAAGCAACACTCGAGTGGTTTAAGGGGAAACATTGAAATGTGTTGGAATGACCTAGTCAAAGCCCATAACTCAATCCAATTGAGAATCTGTGGTATGACTTAAAGATTGCTGTATACCAGTGGAACCCATCCAACTTGAAGGATCTGGAGCAGTTTTGCCTTGAAGAATGGGCAAAAATCCCAGTGGCTAGGTGTGCTAAGCTTATAGAGCCATACCCCAAGAGACTTGCATCTGTAGTGTTCAAAACATCTTTCAAGCTGTTGGCAGCAAGAGCCTCTCGGTGGATGCTGCAGTGTACCCAAGTGGCATTGGGAGCAACTGCTTGCATGGCATTACCACTCCACTATGTCTCCCTGTCATGGCTTTTGCGCCATCAGTACAGACACCAACACATCTTGACCACCAAAGTCCATTTGATGTCACAAAGCTGTCCAGTACTTTAAAAATATCCTCTCCTGTTGTCCTGGTTTCCAGTGGGTTGCAGAAGAGGATGTCTTCCTTAATTGACCCCCATAAACGTAACGGACATATACTAGGAGCTGTGCCAGGCCCTCCAAGTCTGTTGACTCATTCAGTGTTGTTTGATGAAGTCATTGTCTGTATAGTTTTTTGGCCTTTTCCCCCAGCATTGTCCCAGCCATATCTGTGGCAGCAGGAAGAATTAAGTCCTCCATAATAGCATGGGGCTTGCCTGTCCTAGCCACTCGGTAGCTCACCATATAAGACACCTCTAGCCCCTTCTTATTAATTGTATCTGTTGCTTTTATACATGTCTTACTACTCAAAAGTTGTCTTAATTCTCACTCCAAAAACTCCCATGGCTTATTTTTCAAATTGGCATGTTTTGTTTCTAAATGTCTGTGCAAGAGTGAATGTTTCATCGAGTTATGAGATAGCACATTTGCACATATGGCACTGTGGCTGAGGAAAGGCACTACTCCCAATATAAGTGAACCCCAAATCAATGTAGTTCTCATCATATTTGCTCCTCTTCGATGGTCCAACGTCCCTGTCTGTTGTTTGGTGCTTGCCCGGGTAAGGGGGCAGTAGCTCTTGGCTGCATCAGATTCACAACTGTCTGTGTCCATGCTAGCTGGGCTAACAACAAATGTAGAATTACTGATGATAGCATTGGATGTGCTCATGTAAGCAGAACAACTTGTGTCGTCGACAGGTGCAGGTGTAGTACTGCTGGTAGTAGCAGTACTACCAGTAGAGCTGGTATGTGTCTCTATGGACCCAGGCCTTACTTCTTTTTAATAATTTATCAATTTTTGAGCAAACGTAATGAGCAGCAGCTCCGTTTGGCTACATACGGACCGTTAGTGGAATTCCTGCGAGAGAGTTACGGTTAATGTGATTGGATGTTAATTATTTGACTAGGCTATCTGTATTTGACATTGTGTTGTTATTTTGCTGAACACTAGATGATTTAATTTTATTTTTGGCAGTGAAACGAGGCTACTCAGGCGAGAAAAAAACCTCACCCAAATGCATCTCTACCCTGGCCTGCCTCTCTACCCTGCCCTGCCTCTCTACCCTGGCCTGCCTCTCTACCCTGGCCTGCCTCTCTACCCTGGGCTGCCTCTCTACTCTGGCCTGTCTCTCTACCCTGGCCTGCATCTCTACCCTGGCCTGCCTCTCTACCCTGGCCTGCCTCTCCTTACCCTGGCCTGCATCTCTACCCTGGCCTGCCTCTCTACCCTGCCCTGCCTCTCTACCCTGGCCTGCCTCTCTACCCTGGCCTGCCTCTCTACCCTGGGCTGCCTCTCTACTCTGGCCTGTCTCTCTACCCTGGCCTGTCTCTCTACCCTGGCCTGCATCTCTACCCTGGCCTGTCTCTACCCTGGCCTGCCTCTCTACCCTGGCCTGCATGTCTACCCTGGCCTGCCTCTCTACCCTGGCCTGCCTCTCTACCCTGGCCTGCAACTCTACCCTGGCCTGCCTCTCTACTCTGGCCTGCCTCTCTACTCTGGCCTGTCTCTCTACTTTGGCTTGCCTCTCTACCCTTCTCTTCCATCGCCTGCTTGTCCATCCTGCTCTATCCTGTTCTGCCTCTCTGTCCTGGCCTGTCTCTCTATCCTGGCCTGTCTCTCTACCCTGGCCTGTCTCTCTACCCTGGCCTGTCTCTCTACCCTGGCCTGTCTCTCTACACTGGCCTGTCTCTCTATCCTGGCCTGCCTCTGTATCCTGGCATGTCTTGCTATCCTGGCCTGCCTCTCTACCTAGCATGTCTCTCTACCCTGGCCTGCCTCTCTACCCTGGATAATTCCTGAGTGAATGTACAGTACGAGGTGGGAAAATCAATATAAAAAATTAAACAACCATGAGTACACCCTGTGTTTCTTTACTACTAAGTCCCAAATGACACTCCATTCCCAACATAGTACACTACTTTTACAAGAGCCCTATAGGCCCTGGTCAAATGTAGTGCACTATATAGGAAATAGGGTACCATTTGTGATGCAGAGTAAGATATAAATCATCAAAATGCTATTTTTTCTACCTCTTCATTATAGCTGGTTCACGTTGGGTCGGTGCTATTTTAATTAATAATTGATCATCTTTCTTCTCCTGAAAGAGAATTCTGTAGAGGACGGTTATCATAAGATCAAACCATCGTATCAAGGTTTTTATGATGTTTCAATCCATCTTTGTTCTTCTTCGATCATGAGGTGCTTCGTGTAATTATAGCTTGAAGATGAGTGAAAGTCCCCCCCCCCGTCACCCTGGGTTGACAACTGGATGATTACTTCAGAAACAACATGCATCAGTAATGACTGATCATTAGCTATTTGCACTGTTGTTGCCCGGTTACTGTAGCTTTTGAATTCATTTCCTTGTCTCTATTTTGTTGTGTCAGAATAAGGCATTTTAAAAAGCACCCCAATTTCTTTAAAAAAAAAAATTTGAAATTGAATAAACATGAAAGTGTTTTTTCTAGCAACATTTGGTTTCCATATGCTCATAGAAAAACAAATTCACTAACTAGAATAAACAAAATAAAAACAAAATAAATAAACAAAATAAATACAGTGCCTTCGGAAAGTATTCAGACCTCTTGACTTTTTCCACATTTTGTTATGTGACACACTTATTCCAAAATCTCAATAAAAAAAATCCCTCATCAATCTACACACAATACCCCATAATGACAAAGCAAAAACTGTTTTTTAGAATTTTTTAACAATTTATAAAAAAAATAAAAATGCAAATATAACATTTACATAAGTATTCAGACCCTTTACTCAGTACTTTGTTGAGGCACCTTTGGCAGCAGTTACAGCCTTGAGTCTTCTTGGGTATTACGCTACAAGCTTTGCACACCTGTATTTAGGGAGTTTCTCCCATTCTTCTCTGCAGATCCTCTCAATCTCTGTCAGGTTGGATGGGGAGCGTCGCTGCACAGCTAATCTCTCCAGAGATGTTCAATCGGGTTCAAGTCCGGGCTCTGGCTAGGCCACTTAAGGACATTCAGAGACTCCTGTGTTGTCTTGGCTGTATGCATAGGGTCGTTGTCCTGTTGGAAGGTGAACCGTCACCCCAGTCTGAGGTCCTGAGCGCTCTGGAGCAGGTATTCATCAAGGATCTCTCTGTACTTTGCTTCTTTAATCTTTCCCTCAATCCTGACTAGTCTCCCTGTCCCTGCCACTGAAAAACATTCCCACAGCATGATGCTGCCACCACCATGCTTCACCGTAGGGATGGTGCCAGGTTTCCTCCAGACGTGACACTTGGCATTTAGGCCAAAGAGTTCAATCTTGGTTGCATCAGACAAGAGAATATTTTACCTCATGGTCTGAGAGTCCTTTAGTTTCCTTTTGCCAAACACCAAGTGGACTGTCATGTGTCTTTTACTGAGGAGTGGCTTCCGTCTGGCCGCTCTACCATAAAGGCCTGATTGATGGAGTGCTGCAGAGATGGTTGTCCTTCTGAAAGATTCTACCATCTCCACAGAGGAACTCTGAAGCTCTGTCAGAGTGACCATCGGGCTCTTGGTCACCTCCCTGACCAAGGCCCTTCTCCTTCGATTGCTCAGTTTGGCCGGGCGGCCAGCTCTTCCATTTAAGAATGATGGATGCCACTGTGTAATTGGGGACATTCAATTCATCATACATTGTTTGGTACCCTTCACAAAATATGTGCCTCGCCACAATCCTGTCTTGGAGCTCTACAGACAATTCCTTCAACCTCATGGCTTGGTTTTTGCTCTGACATGTATTATCAACTGTGGGACCTTGTATAGACAGGTGTGTGCCTTTCCAAATCATGTCCAATCAATTCAATTGACCACAGGTGGACTCCAATCAAGTGTTAGAAGCATCTCAAGGATGATCAATGGAAACAGGATGCACCTAAGTTCAATTTTGAGTCTCATAGCAAAGGGTCTGAATACTTATGTAAATAAGGTACTTCTGTCTTTTTATTTTTTATACAATTGCAAAAATGTATAAAAACCTGTTTTCGCTTTGTTATTATTGGGTATTGTATGGCGATTAATGAGGAAAAACTATTATTTAATACATTTTGAAGTAAGGCTGTAACGTAACAACGTGGAAAAAGGGAAGGGGTCTGAATAAACAGTCAAAAAGAACATAAAAGAGAGAAGAGAAAAACAAGATAAATTAAATTGACTTGTTTGACTCACAATTTCATCTTCACAGTTGTGAATTTGCAGGAGCATTGATCTCCGATAGCCTCTCTGCTAAACACCAATAAGAGTTGATTAAGTAACACAGTGCTCATCAATCGTCTAAATGATTTCCCTTGAAGCTGAAATGGTCATCCGATAGAGGTTATCTGGCTGGTTTTAATTGTAGTCCTTCCAGCAGTGACTAGAGATCAAAATAGTATATAATATAATATTATTACACTTTCTTTGGTTCCACCGATTGATTGAAGTTATAAGGGATTGAGTTATTTAGAGCAACCCTCTGAACTTGACTTCTTACTTTTAGCTCGTAAAAAGGGTTCCAAAAAGGTAATTCAGCTGTCCTCATAGGATAACCCTTTTTGGTTCCAGGTAGAACCCTTTTTGGTTCCAGGTAAAACCCTTTTGAGTTCCATGCAGAACCCTCTGTGGAAAGGGGTATACATTACTAGTCTGGTGCCACCTGGAACCAAATAGGGTTCTTCAAAGGGTACTGCTATGAGGACAGCCGAAGAACCCTTTTAGGTTCTAGATAGCACCTTTTATTTCAGCTCATGAAAGATGGGACCAGCACTTTACATGTTGCTTTATATACTATGATTATTAGGACTGAAACATCGAGTGTGTTGAAAACCTTTGCTCCATTACACTCTTAGAAAAAAAGTTCCCAGAAATGTTCCATGAGCACAAAAAGATAATTTCTCAAACATCTTATGCACAAATGGGTTTTTGTCGCGTCCTGACCATAGAGAGATGTTATACAGTGTAAATAAAATGTGGAACGACACACACGCTGCACTTTGGTCCGCTCCTCCTTACGACAACCGTGACAGAATCTCCCACCACCAAAGGACCAAGCAGGGTGCCCAGGAGAAACAGGAATGGACTTGGGAGGAAATTCTGGACGGGAAAGGACCCTGGAGTCAGGCTGGGGAGTATCGCCGTCCGAAAGAAGAAATTGAGGCAGCTAAAGCGGGGAGGCGATATTACAAGGCACTATACCAGCCATGAGGCAAGTGCGAGAGGCAGCCCCCCCACCAAAAAATTGGGGGGCACACGGGAAGATTGGCAGAGTCAGGTTGGAGACCTGAGCAAACTCCCCGTGCTTACCGTGGGGAGCGAGTGACGAAGCAAGCACCGTGTGATGCAGTGATTGGTACTTTCACAGGCCGGTGCGATCTGTGTCAGCGCCCCGCATTTGTCGAGCTAGGTTGAGCATCCAGCCAGGACGGGTTGTGCCAGCCCTACGATCGAGACCTCCGGTGCGCCTCCACGGCCCAGTATATACTGTGCCTGCCCCACATACCCGGCCTCCACATATCCGCACTCGCCCTGAGGTGCGTGTTACTAGTCTGGCACCACCTGTGCCAGCCCCACAGTCCGGAACCTCCTGAGACGGCCTGCAGTCCGGAACCTCCTGAGATGGCCTGCAGTCTGGAACCTCCTGAGACGGGCCGCAGTCCAGAACCTCTTGAGATGGGCCGCAGTCCGGAACCTCCGGCGATGATATGCAGTCCAGTTCCTCCTCCGACGATCCGCAGTACAGAGCCTCGGGCGATGATCTACAGTCCGGTTCCTCCGACGAAGATCCACGGTCCAGTGGCACAGAAGCAGAGGGATCAGCGGGCGGAGCCGCCTCCTCTGTGGCTCCCAAACCGGAGCCGCCTCCTCTGTGGGAGGATCCGCGGGATGAGAAGGTTATGTGTACTGCACCAGAGCCACCATAGACAATAGTTATCCACCCTACCCTCCCTTTTTTTTGGGGGGGGGGGGTTGTTGTTGTTGTTTTGTTGGGGGGTGGCGGGATTGTCACGTCCTGACCATAGAAAGATGTTATTTTCTATGGTAAAGTAGGTCAGGGCGTGACCGGGTTTTTTCTCTATGTTTTCTATTTCTATGTTGTCAGGTTCTAGTTTTGTATTTCTATGTTGGGGTTTTGTTTGGGATGATCTCCAATTAGAGGCAGCTGGTCCTTGTTGTCTCTAATTGGAGATCATACTTTTTCCACCTGGGTTTGTGGGAGATTATCTTTGAGTCAGTGTATGTTTCACCTCTGCGTCACGGTTTGTTGTTTTTGTCATTCAGTTTATTAATGTATTGCATAGTTTCACAGTGTTAATACAATGTGGAACGACACACACCCTGCACTTTGGTCCGCTCCTCCTTACGACAACCGTGACAGTTTTTCTGTCTGTAATAAAGCACTTTTGTGGGGAAAAACTAATTCTGACTGGCTGGGCATGGCTCCCCAGTGGGTCAGCCTGGCTCCCAAGTGGGTGGGGTCTATGCCCTCACAAACCCACTCATTGCTGCACCCTTGCCCAGTCATGTGAAATCCATAGATTAGGGCCTAATGAATTTATTTCAATTGACTGATTTCCTTACATGAAGTGTAACTCAGCAAAATCTTGAAATTGTTGCACGTTGCATTCATATTTTTGTTCAGTATACAGTATTTAATAATACCTAAAGACCTACTCTCTAAGGTTGGAAGTCCTGAGACGTAATATTGCATGAAAATGAGAGGTTCAGGCCTCTTTGCAATCTCCACAGGGATGAATCGTCTGAATCAAAATATAGGCCTAATCACAAAAATCCCACCCACAACGTTGAATCAACATTAAGTTTAGAGTGATGTTTGTGGGTCAACCAATGAAGAGTAAACACCAACAACTTATGAATGATTTTATGAATGATTTATGAATCAATATCAAATGAATGGCTAAGGATTCCCTACATCATGTGTGATTTATTCTTTTCTCTTTCGTCTCCGTGATAACGCCCCGGGCACGCACGCACGCACGCACGCACGCACACACACACACACACACACCCACACCCACACACACACACACATACACACACACACACACACACACTGCCTGTAAAGGGTTGTAATGAAAGCACTTCTAGGTGCTGACGGAACACGAATCCATAACACCATCGGTCCATCACATATAGCACCCTACTGTATTCCCTATATAGTGCACTACTTTTGACCAGAGCCCTATGGTAGAGTGCACTATATAGGAAAGAAGGTGCCATTTGGGACAGAGGCCCTCTCTTATTTTCATATTTCCATGAACAGATATGTGATTACAATTGGATTTCTCCTCAGCTCCAGACAGTGGAGGTAATATGAGGCTCATTACCAGGGTGTGTGTGATGTTTGTGTGATGTATGTGTGTTTGTGTGATGTATGTGTGTTTGTGTGATGTTTGTATGTGTGTTTGTGCGATGTTTGTGTGTGTGTGTGTGTGTGTGATGTTTGTGTGTGTGTGTGTGTGTGTGTGTGATTGTGTGTGTGTGTGTGTGATGTATTTATGTTTGTGTGATGTTTGTGTGATGTTTGTGTGTGTGTGTGTGATGTTTGTGTGTGTGTGTGATGTTTGTGTGTTTGTGTGATGTTTGTAGCTAGAGGTCAGAGGAAAGACAAGTCTAAATGATTGACCCTATGGGAGCGGCAGAGTAGAACCGGGGAAAAGGCCCACAGACACACAGACACATAAAATCTCTCTCTCCCCTTTGCATGTTCTGCCCATCCCCTCTAAATGATGAAGCATATTTAAGATGTAAATATCTTGGCTTGTCCAGAGCCTCATGCTTCATTAAGTAAGCAGCAGAAATAGACTGAGGCAATGAAATGTAACCCCATTATGCTCAAACACAAGGGGGATGTTTAGGGTTGCTCTGGGTCTGGATGTGTGTGTGTGTGTGTGTGTGTGTGTGTGTGTGTGTGTGTGTGTGTGTGTGTGTGTGTGTGTGTGTGTGTGTGTGTGTGTGTGTGTGTGTGTGTGTGTGTGTGTGTGTGTGTGTGTGTGTGTGTGTGTGTGTGTGTGTGTGTGTGTGTTTATGGTTGTGCAGTTGGTGTCACATCCATCAGGAGAGGAAGACATTTGACTTGACTATGCTAATAATATCTAGTAACAGTGACGATAGATGAGAGAGAGAATGAACTAACGCTAAAAGACCATATGAATTCATCATTAGCTAGGCCCTGGTAGATTCAGTGATGCAACATTATTATTTCTGAATCTCTTTCTAATGACACTTCTCTTTTTATCACTTAATCATTTCACACCTCTGCCATTCTGTGATTGTTCCTTTCCCTCCATGTTGATTATACAGAGATAAATTCAGAGAGACAGAGTGAGGGAGAGAGAGAGGGAGACAGAGTCGGGGGGAGAGAGAGAGAGACAGAGAGTTGGAGAGAGAGAGTTGGGAGAGATCGAGAGAGAGAGATACAGACAGAGAGAGGGAGAGTTGGAGAGAGAGCGACAGATAGTGGGGGAGAGAGAGACAGAGAGTGGAGGAGAGAGAGAGACAGAGAGTGGGAAGAGAGAGAGAGATATAGCGGGGGAGAGAGAGAGACAGAGAGTAGGGGAGAGAGAGAGACAGAGTGGGGAGAGAAAGACAGAGAGTGGGGGAGAGAGAGAGAGACAGCGACATAGAGTGGGGGAGAGAGAGAGGGAGACAGAGACAGAGTGAGGAGAAAGAGACAGAGAGTCGGGGGGAGAGAGAGAGAGAGAGACAGAGTTGGAGAGAGAGAGTTGGGGAGAGAGAAAGACAGAGAGTGGGGAAAGAGAGAGACAGCGAGAGACAGAGAGTGGGGGGAGAGAGAGAGAGAGTGGGGAGAGAGAAAGACAGAGATTGGGGAGAGGGAGAGACAGAGATTGGGGAGAGAGAGAGAGAGTGGGGGTGAGAGCGAGACAGAGAGTGGGGGAGAGAGAGAGAGACAGAGAGTGGGGCGAGACAGAGAGTGGGGAGAAACAGAGACAGAGAGTGGGGGAGGGAGAGAGAGAGAGAGAGAGAGAGAGAGAGAGAGAGAGAGAGTGGGGGAGGGAGAGAGAGGGAGAGAGAGAGATTGGGGGAGTGTGACAGAGAAAACGACAGAGACAGATGGAAAGATAGTGAGGAGACAGTCAACAAATCAAACGGCAAATATTTCCCGGATGAGCCTGTATCCAGTGACTACAAAAAAATCCATATTAGACCTCAGCCTCACAGGCGACACGCACCCGCACTCACTCACACACACATATGCACACACGCACTTACACATGTGCACACACACAAACACACGCCAAATCCTGAGCCAGAGCATAATTGCACTTGCCCAGGGAGTTACATGTCAGCCGATTTCACGCCCAGGCACTACTGTGTAGGTGTAAATTACCCCTTGTGTGTGCGTGTCTGTGTGTCTGTCTGTCTCTGTGTGTATGCGCGAGCGCATGCGTGTGTATACACACTCGTGCATGCGTGTGTGTTTGTTTGGCTGTTTTTGTGTGGTTGTGTGTGTGTGTGTGTGTGTGTGTGTGTGTGTGTGTGTGTGTGCGTCCATGTGTGACTGCTGGAGAAGTAGTGTGTAGGTGTGCATTAGCCTCCTCAGTGTATCTCCTTGCTGTAATCCTCCACCAGTCCCCCAAGGACTTTCTCCAATAATCTTACATGCTGTTCTGGCTCTCAGCTCGCCTTAGCTCCATGTCAACAAGCTTCTTAACTACCCTCTGCCGACGGAGCTGTTGGCCGAATGAATTAAGATAGAAGGGTGTGGGGCTGCGTCCCAAATGGTACCTGTAGGGCTCTGGTCAAAAGTACTGCACTATATAGGGAATAGGGTACTATTTTGGATGCTGCCCAGGTAACACTTTACTGTAAACCCTGGCATTTATAACATATCATGATGCACCTTACTTATGTAAACATTGTATCCACAGCTCCATTTATAGAGAATTTGACAGTAGTTACATTTCTCTCCAAGGTGTTTATATATATCATTTATTGCTCTGTCAAAAAATGGAGTTGGCCTCTAACTGCTTTAGTCCAAATACAGTAATAGAGTAATCCCCAGAATTAAGAAAAATTTGCAATCTCTTTGTCTGTGTTTTTTATTTGGTGGCACTGTCTTTTAATGCACAAATTAAGGAGTGAACCTTTAACTACAGCACCGATAATCTCCAGAAAATGAGCTAAATGGGAGAAATTAGCAATATGTTCTTTCTGATATCATTATTAATTTGGGAAGTCATCAGACTCACTGTCAGCAGAGTAAAGTGTGAGTCCGATCGTGTCACAGACAGAGGGGAGAGATGGCTACTGAAAGGCCCTGGATGTGATGCTCCCATAATGACATGGTATGAAAGGGCTGTGTGTGTGTGTGTGTGTCCTACAACACTGACATAGTGTGAAAAGGCTTAATTAGTGTAGTCTGGGTCAGGGATATGGAGCGAGTTGTTTGGGGGCTAGGTCGGGGATATGGAGCGAGTTGTTTGGGGGCTGGGTCAGGGATATGGAGCGAGTTGTTTGGGGGCTGGGTCAGGGATATGGAGCGAATTGTTTGGGGGCTGGGTCGGGGATATGGAGCGAGTTGTTTGGGGGCTGGGTCGGGGATATGGAGCGAGTTGTTTGGGGGCTGGGTCGGGGATATGGAGCGAGTTGTTTGGGGGCTGGGTCGGGGATATGGAGCGAGTTGTTTGAGGGCTGGGTCGGGGATATGGAACGAGTTGTTTGAGGGCTGGGTCGGGGATATGGAGCGAATTGTTTGGGGGCTGGGTCGGGGATATGGAGCGAGTTGTTTGGGGGCTGGGTCAGGGATATGGAGCGAGTTGTTTGAGGGCTGGGTCGGGGATATGGAGTGAGTTGTTTGGGGGCTGGGTCAGGGATATGGAGCGAGTTGTTTGGGGGCTGGGTCGGGGATATGGAGCGAGTTGTTTGGGGGCTGGGAGAAGAATAGGGGAGACAGCACAGAGCTACTGGAAAAAACATTGCACTGTGGGAAAAGGATATCGCAGACTCACTGAATATTACATCTGAACATAGCATCTGCATTAGTGAAAGGGGAGGATCCAGCAGTTATCCCCAAAGTGAAATAATGTACACACAAACAGCTGACAGTACAGAAGGAGTTGTTTCATCATATAGTCATTCAACAAACACAATACAATTGAAATATTTGTTGTATCATTATACCATTTTAACACTATTACTCTATTTAACCTAATCAACTGTTAAAAGTGACATAATTACATAATGTGCAGACATTACAAATGGTATTTATTACATGCAGTATAGAGCCTGTACATCAGCACAGTATTCATCCATATTATCGATGATAAATGACATCGCTCTTCTTTTATTAATGTATGATCCAAGAGATTGACTAGAATGAAGAGAGTGTGATGGAGCATGAGGAGGAGGAGAAAAAGATAGAGTGCTGGCTTTTATATCTCTACGCTCGCCTGGTGATGGATATATACAATCCATCGAGAGGGAGGAGAGGAGGAGGGGGAGAGGGAGGCTGGAAATGTATAAATAAATCCATGGACAATTTATTGATATTTCTTTGTGCGCTGGTTTACAGGAAAATATTGGAATCACAGTCAAAATGATGTATAATCCATTGTTCTTTGCTAAGGCATTTCAACTCAGATCCCTTTATGAATATTTAAAGATTGCTTCTCTCTCTCTCTCTCTCTCTCTCTCTCTCTCTCTCTCTCTCTCTCTCTCTCTCTCTCTCTGTGTCCCACTCTCTCTATCTCTCTCCATCTCTCTCTCGCTTTCTCTCTCTTTCTCTATCTTTCTCTCCATCTCACTCTATTTCTCTCTTTCCCTCGCACTCTCTCCCTCTCTCTCTCTCTCTTTCCCTCTCTCTCTCTCTCTCTGATTTCGACATAAAGATTGCTGTGTGATACAACATTGGAGTAATCAATCAGATATTGTTGCTAAGCTGACATTGTCAGTCAAGCACTACAACATCCCAATTATTTGTTTTACAGCACGCATGAACGCACACACACAAATGCACACACACACACACACACACACACACACACACACACACACACACACACACACACACAACCTCAGAACAAATTATTTCTTGAAAAATAACTCCTGTGCTTCAGCTTCTTTTTGTTGCCAAAATGAATTAATTGATGCATATTGTGAAGATAATATGATAATAATAGAATCGATTTTACAAACAGCTTGGCGAGTTAAAGAACCCTAAGGCAAAAATATGATTATTAATAGGACTTGAATATCTCCTCAATTCTTCTCTTTGGGAGCAAACCTCTTTGTTCGTTATTAGAGAAGGCTTTTTCCTCCTACCAATCAATTTGAGTAGGTCACTAGTGTCTACCACTACCCCCCAGGTGGTTTGCTTTCTACCACAGTCTTTCAAATGAGGAACCCGATGGCACACTTGTTCTATAAATATCCCATTCAATTAGAAGCTCATGTTTTTTTATTTTTTAGACAGCCGCACACACATGCAACTGCGCGTGGACACGCAAACACACGCACCCGCACACACACACACACACCTTATCACCTCACTGATACGTCTACAGAAGCCCGAGGTGTAACGTGCTTTACTCCTGTTGAGGCAGGAAATGGTTTCCTAGTTGGCGTTGTCCTCTAAAGGTTTGTCATTAGCCTAGGCAGCCAATCAAGATACAGCTGCAGGTGCTGTCTGCCTTTGAGACCACTAACGAGGCATACGAGACCGGGAGGTGGCTACCGCCCGCATGACGTTTACATGAGCCGCGACAGGGGGACAGCTGGGTGTTCATTTTCTCTCTCTGTACCCTGCTTGTATATCTACTCTTCCAGAAGCTCCAGTGTCGTGTAATAATGAGACATTCTTATACATACTGGAAACTGCTTCTCTGGAAGAAAATGGCTCCCATTTTCATGAAGCTTAAGTTGCTATTTGAATGCCTTGGCATTACTATAACTTGTGTGTTTATGTTTCGTAAATTTGATGAGTCATGTACAGCTTTACAGAAAGTATTCCGGAGTACATCAGGGGAATGTTCACATCTAGCCTACTTTCTTTCTGATCAGTTACACTATTATCCTGACTTTAAAAGCTGTGAAACACATTTACCCATTTAAAGACATTTCCATGCTAAGATTCCTCTCTCTCTCCTCTCTTTCCTCGCTCTCTCCTCTCTCTCCAGCTGGAACTACGTATATATTTGGGCGTGACGGCGGTCTGATCACGTATACATGGCCTCCCAATGACAGGCCCAGCACGCGGGCAGACAGGCTGGCCATAGGCTTCAGCACACAGCTGAAGGATGCTGTTCTGGTGAGGGTGGACAGCTCCTCTGGCCTTGGAGACTACCTGAAGCTACACATTGTAAGTCACTGACTCTACGATGTTCTACTCATCCTCTACTCTGCTCTAGTCCTACTGATGCTCTACTATATTTTATTCTATTATATTCTACTTTACTCTACTCTACTTTACTCTATTCTACTCTACTTTACTGTTCTACTCTACTTTACTCTATACTACTCTACTTTACTCTATACTACTCTACTTTACTCTATACTACTCTACTTTACTGTTCTACTCTACTTTACTCTATACTACTCTACTTTACTGTTCTACTCTACTTTACTCTATTCTACTCTACTTTACTCTATACTACTCTACTTTACTCTATACTACTCTACTTTACTCTATACTACTCTACTTTACTCTATACTACTCTACTTTACTGTTCTACTCTACTTTACTGTTGTACTCTACTTTACTCTATACTACTCTACTTTACTCTATACTACTCTACTTTACTCTATACTACTCTACTTTACTCTATACTACTCTACTTTACTGTTCTACTCTACTTTACTCTATACTACTCTACTTTACTCTATACTACTCTACTTTACTCTATACTACTCTACTTTACTCTATACTACTCTACTTTACTCTATACTACTCTACTTTACTGTTCTACTCTACTTTACTCTATACTACTCTACTTTACTCTATACTACTCTACTTTACTGTTCTACTCTACTTTACTGTTCTACTCTACTTTACTGTTCTACTCTACTTTACTCTATACTACTCTACTCTACTCTATTCTACTCTACTTTACTCTATACTACTCTACTTTACTCTATACTACTCTACTTTACTCTATACTACTCTACTTTACTGTTCTACTCTACTTTACTGTTCTACTCTACTTTACTGTTCTACTCTACTTTACTCTATACTACTCTACTTTACTGTTCTACTCTACTTTACTCTATACTACTCTACTTTACTCTATACTACTCTACTTTACTGTTCTACTCTACTTTACTGTTCTACTCTACTTTACTCTATTCTACTCTACTTTACTGTTCTACTCTACTTTACTCTATACTACTCTACTTTACTCTATACTACTCTACTTTACTCTATTCTACTCTACTTTACTCTATACTACTCTACTTTACTCTATACTACTCTACTTTACTCTATACTACTCTACTTTACTCTATACTACTCTACTTTACTCTATACTACTCTACTTTACTCTATACTACTCTACTTTACTGTTCTACTCTACTTTACTCTATACTACTCTACTTTACTCTATACTACTCTACTTTACTGTTCTACTCTACTTTACTCTATACTACTCTACTTTACTGTTCTACTCTACTTTACTCTATACTACTCTACTTTACTCTATTCTACTCTACTTTACTCTATACTACTCTACTTTACTCTATACTACTCTACTTTACTCTATACTACTCTACTTTACTCTATACTACTTTACTGTTCTACTTTACTCTACTCTACTTTTTTAAAAATCTTTATTTTAACAGGGAAAACAGACTGAGACCTGGATCTCTTTTACGGCTGTGCCCTGTGTAAACATGTTGACATATACAGTTTTAGGCATACAGACAAGAACATTTCAAACATACAAAAAACAAAGACACAATTCAACAGAAACAATCACAGATAACATCATATTGATCCTCCATAACATTTTTAAAATGGGCAAGGGACACCAGAGTGTCTAACTTAAGTTGGATCTGCAGTTTGTTCCATAAATAAGGCGCAAAGGAACTAAAGGCAGTCCTACCCAACTCTGTGGAGACCGCAGGAGTCTTTAATGTAATCCACATCTGTGATCTGGTTTTAAAATTTGTATATCTAGTGGAAATTAATGATGATATATATGGAGGTAGTTTTAAAAGAAGCGCTTTATAAATAAACAAGAGAGCATGTTGCTCTCGCCTCACAGATAGAGAGGCCCAACCCACATGTTGATAAAGGATACAGTGATGAGTTTTGTAACTATCACCTGTGATAAACCTGAGTGCACAATGGTAAATAGCATCCAGTGGTTTTAATGTGTTTGCCGATGCATGCATATAGATAATATCACCATAATCTAAAACGGACATAAAAGTAGCCTGCACAATTTGTTTTCTATTTACAAAGGACAGACAAGCCCTGTTTCTATAAAGGAACCCTATCTTGAATTTGAGCTTTTTTCCCAATTCAGTAACATGTTTTTTAAAAGAAAGCCTATCATCTAACCATACCCCTAAATATTTATATGCAGAGACCTGTTTGATTTGAGTACCATCCAAGCTAGTGATTACAAAAGTGTTTCTAACTGAGAGTTTACTTGACTCTATTCTACGTTACTACTCTACTCTACTTTACTCTACTCTACTTTACTCTATTCTACTTTACTATATTCTACTCTACTCTTTTCTACTTTACTCTATTCACTTTACTGCTCTACTGTACTTTACTCTATTCTATTTTACTGCTCTATTCTACTTTACTCTATTCTACTCTACTCTTTTCTACTTTACTCTATTCTACATTACTCTATTCTACTTTACTCTATACTACTCTACTATAGTCTGCTTTATTCTGCTCTACTCTGCTTTATCCAACTTTACTTTACTCTATTCTACTCTGCTTTACTTGACTTTACTCTACTCAACTTTAATATATTCTACTTTCCTCTTTTCTACTCTATTCTACTTTACCATATTCTACTTTACTTTACTATATTCTACTTTACTCTGCTCATACTCTACTCAATTATATTTTACTATGCTCTACTCTATTCTACTGTATTCTAATCTACTTTACTCTATTCCATTCTATTTTACTTTACTCTCATTTATCTACTCTATTCTACTCTATTATACTCTACTCAATTCTACTTTACTCTGCTCTAATCTACTTTACTCTACTCTACTTTACTCTATTCTACTTTATTCTACTCTATTATACTCTACTATATTATACTCTATTCTACTTTACTCTACTCTATTTTACTTTACTTTATTCTACTCTACTGTACTCTATTCTACTTTATTCTACTCTATTATACTCTACTATATTATACTCTATTCTACTTTACTCTACTCTATTTTACTTTACTTTATTCTACTCTACTGTACTCTATTCTACTTTATTCTACTCTATTTTACTCTACTCGACTCTACTTTACTCTAATCTACTTTATTCGACTCTCCTTTACTCTACTCTATTACACTCTATTCTACTCTACTATATTCTACTCTACTCTGTTTTACTTTAATCTATTCTACTCTAATCTACTCTAATTTACTCTACTTTACTCTATTCTACTCTACTCTACTTTACTCTATTCTATTTTATTCTACTCTACTTTATTCTGCTTTATTCTGCTCTAATCTACTCTACTTTACTTTATTCTACTCTACTCTACTTTACTCTAGTCTACTTTATTCTACTCTCCTTTACTCTACTCTATTCTACTCTACTCTACTTTACTCTACTCTATTCTACTCTAATCTACTCTACTTTACTCTAATCTACTCTATTCTACTCTACTCTGTTCTACTTTAATCTATTCTACTCTATTCTATTCTATTTTATTCTACTTTATTCTGCTTTATTCTATTCTACCTCACTTGTTTATCTATTATATCATGATACACACACACACACACACACACACACACACACACACACACACACACACACACACATATATGTACCATGATGGTGATACAGATGATGTGATGGTGATGATGATGATGATGGTGATGTTGATGGTGATGATGACAGTGATGATGACGATCATGTCAAGGACAACTACACCGAACATAAAGATGAGGTAAAGGTTCTACAGCAAAGTAACATCACCATGGCCTCATAATAGCAATCCATCGTTTAATGATGACGGCAAATGAATACAGACACGCCGGTGTGGCTTCACACTAGCAGCCCTGGGAACAGTTTTTTTTGGCATTCGACAGGCGTCAAATCCCTGCTGTTCTGGTACTAACAAGATGTTGCTTCCCGCCTCCCTCCCCTGATCTGGTCCACGTGTTGTGAGCTGTAAGTACAGAGAGCCTAGTCAGAGACAACGCAGTAATGGGGGTTGTTTTATACAGCTCTGACCTGCCCTGTAATTCTACTGCCTTCTGCCTCCCTGACCCGCCCTCCTCCACCAACCACCCACCCACTCTCTCAGAATACTGATAGATGCAGGCAGAGAGTGAGCACAGGCACACATGCTGCTTGTGCGCGCACACACACACACACACACACACACACACACACACACACACACACACACACACACACACACACACACACACACACAAGTCAGATGGACGTGCACACAAACACACACCACTACTACAACTGCAAACATCCACACATACATTCAGTACATAGGCAATAAACTTGAATTCATCTTGCCACTGCCCACATACTGTACACGTTAACATGCAGTAACACATCAAGCAGTCCTCAGGACACACAGCAGTGGTCACACACACACACACACACACACACACACACACACACACACACACACACACACACACACACACACACACACACACCAGGTGATTCTGGGACTAAGGCATGGAACATTAAACTAACAACAGGGGAGAACAGGACAGTTTGAAAGAATAACAGCACACTTACACACGCACCACACCGTCTGACGTCACAGTGTGTTATTACACACACACACTATGTTATCTGACATTACAGCATCTTAACACAGGGACTGGATGGAGCTCTGGCTGGGAGGGGAAGGGACACTTACAGTAGATAGATAAAATAACTGTACTCTCCTACACACTAACACAGAACAACTCATCTAAGCACTCCCACATACCAACATGAATCCATACAGCCCCACACACACAAACACAACCCCCATGGACTCCTACATAAAATGACAGTGAACTAACTCATGGACACCTTTCATATGTAAAATAAATGCATTATCTTACATCTTGCTGAAACGCACGCGCACACACACACACAAAAACACACAAACACACAGACACCTGCCCCACCCCCCCACCTCACACCCTCACACGCTCACTCACCCCCCAACCCCCAACCCCCAACGGACTCGGAGTACCTAGCAGCAAAGCTAAGAGTTAATGACTTCAACAGAGGCTTGGCTAAATGTGTATCTGGGCTGCAGCTGGTGCTCTCTGATTAGACTTAGGGCTGACTTCCAAATGACACCTTATTTCTTATATAGTGCACTACTGTTGTCCAGAGCGCCGGTCAAAAGTAGTGCACTTAATAGGGAATCTGATGCCATTTGGGTCTCAGCCTAGGATGCTGGAGCACATATCACACACAGGCACAGCAACATATTTGCACCTCATATTAATGCGCCCCTCTGTCTCTCTCTGGGGCCCCCTGGAGCAGGATCCGGGAACCCTGGAGTCAGGGGGAGGAAAGGTGAGAGGGGTGAGGAGGGAAGGAGGGAGAGCCTCATATGGTGTGAGGCAGCAGGGGGAGGGAGGTCATACGGCTCTGCTAGTAGCAGACGCGTGCTCCTTGCTCTGTGTGTGTGTGTGTGTGTGTGTGTGTGTGTGTGTGTGTGTGTGTGTGTGTGTGTGCGCGCTCCCTCCGTGTGCGCAACTGTGACTCCGAGAGCACTTACAGTGAGGAAATGATGATAGGCATGTTATTACTGCAGCGAGGGCACTGGGCTGTGAAACTCATCCTCCTCTCTCTCCTTTGGTGTGTGTTTGTGTATGTGTGCGTGTTTGTGTGTCATCCTCCCTCTTCTTTCCTCCCCTCGCATCAGCAGTCGCTATCAATGCTCCTCCTGGTTCTACATGTACTTATTTATTACATGTTCATCTGAGGGGCTTTGTTAAACGTTGCAGAGAGAGAGATAGAGGAAGAGAGAGGGAGAGAGAGGGAGGGACAGAGAGTCAGCTAGGAACAGATCTGGGACGAGGCTAACCATTTCCTGTATTCTTTGAAAGACCATAGTTTTATATTGCATGTATTCCCCTCTACCCATGATTTTCTCATGTCATTTCCAGTGAAACCCAAAGTCAACCACAGCAAACTTGAACATTTATGCCATATTTTATGACCATATTTTATGACCATTTTCAATGGTGTCCCCATATGCCCATAACCAGAGCTGTGACTAGCCTATAACGTCTTAGGAGGAGTGTATGGTCTGTGAGAGATAGGATTAAACCAGATATGAGTATTTACACCCCTTCTTCCCTCCTCCTCTCATCCTTCCATCCATCCCTCTAATCTGCAGCTCCCATTTGAGAATGATAGAATGGGAAAAAAACTGCGTTAGAAACCCACTGGGGCTTGAAGGACAGAATGACACACGCACGCAAACATTCTCTCTCTCTCTCTCTCTCTCTCTCTCTCTCTCTCTCTCTCTCTCTCTCTCTCTCTCTCTCTCTCTCTCTCTCTCTCTCTCTCTCTCTCTCTCTCTCTCTCTCTCTCTCTCTCTGTGTGTGTATGTTATATGGGTAATATTCATGTAAATGCACCTCTAAGGAATAGTGATCCTTCGCCCCCGGCCCTCTCTATCTAACCTCAGACTACGACAGATTCTCTTGAGGTTTAGTGAGAATACCGTCTGCTATACTTTTTTTAATAATGTGAACTTGCGAACTTAATACATCTCTAGCGCTACCTCTGTAGGTAGCGAACGACATTCGCCCGACAGTTACCCCCCTCCGAGCAGGGCAGTGTGAACAGAATTGTCTCGATCAGCCCCGAACTCCAACAGTATAAATGGTAATAGCAGAGCAATGATTTTGAAATAGCTGAAATGTATAGACATTTTCTTAATATTTGAGACTTGTTTTATTGAGTTTTTACCTGAAATTGTAGTAGCGGTCTGTTACATTCTGAAGTTGCCAGCTGCTCTGAACCACTTAAACCTATGAAAGCCCATCCCCACCACCAAAAGAAAAGTACAATGTCGATAGTAGATCATACAGAAAGGATATATATGTTTTAAGTTTTAACATGGCACCACAGGTCCCAGAGTTTTTCCTGATCTGGTAGGCTAACCTAACACTGTATATGTGCAATAATGGGACCAGATAATTTTTGTAATGAGGTCATATGGTTTAAAAAAAGGAAAGCCTCTTTGCCTTAGGGAGGATGAAAACATTAAAACCCTGTCAAACTGCAGCAAACTTGTACTTGTTCATGTTAATTATATTTTAAATCTAACAGGGATTGTTCTTTACACAGACCAAGACAACAACTGTGATTGGACAATATAACTAATAACAGGGCTGATCTTGCTATATGCGGGGTTGCATCTGTAGTTAAAGTTATTCATACAGAATGTCATCGCTATTGTGATGATTGATTCATTCCAGTCAATCATTTTGGATTTAAAAGTCCTAGCTAGACACCCGGTGTTTGAATGTAAAGCACATGTTATGAGAAGGGATGTAGGCTACCTGCAGCTGTGGTTTCTAAAGGCTGAAGTTGATCAGACTGAAGCACAAGCTCATTTAGCATGAGTTGACATGACATGAGGCATTTCAATATATGCATTTTTTTGGGGTGGCAGATATGGGCTTCCTTATAAAACAGCTCGTTGCTTGTCACTTCTCCCCAATTAATTCACTTATATAACACCCATGTTTTCAGTCGCAATTAGCTTTTACCACATGTAGGCCAAATCATTTGTATATTGATACAAATGAAGCCTGACTTGTAACGTTGTTAGGCAAGCCTACTGTACTTTTATATCCGGATAACTTAATGTACATATTACACTACATGGCCAAAAGCATGTGGACACCTGCTCGTCAAACATCTCATTCCAAAATCATGGGCATTAATATTCAGTTGGTCCCCCCTTTGCTGCTATAACAGCCTCCACTCTTCTGGGAAGGCTTTCCACTAGATGTTGGAACATTGCTGGAGGGACTTGCTTCCATTCAGCCACAAGAGCATTAGTGAGGTCGGGCACTGATGTTGGGCGATTAGGCCTGGCTCGCAACCTGCGTTCTAATTCATCCCAAAGGTGTTCATCTAGAATGTCATTGTATGCTCTAGAGTTAGGATTTCCCTTCACTAGAAATAAGGGGCCTCTCCCGAACCATGAAAAACAGCCCCAGACCATTATTCCTCCTCCAACAAACTTTACAGTTGACACTATGCGTTGGGGTAGGTAACATTCTCCTGGCATCCGCCAACCCAGATTAGTTTGTCAGACTGCCAGATGGTGAAGAGTGATTAATCATTCCAGGGAACTTGTTTCCACTGCTCCAGAGTCCAATGGCTGTGAGCTTTACACCACTCCAGCTGACACTTGGCATTGCGCATGGTGATCTTAGGCTTGTGTGCGGCTGCTCGGTTATGGAAACCCATTTCATTAATCTTCCGACTAACAGTTCTTGTGCCGATGTTGCTTCCAGAGGCAGTTTTGAACTTGGTAGTGGTTGTTGCACTTCCAGCAGCATACCACCCTGCATCCCACTGCTGGCTTGCTTCTGAAGCTAATCAGGGTTGGTCCTGGTCAGTCCCTGGATGGGAGAGCAGATGCTGCTGGAAGTTGTGTTGGAGGGCCAGTAGGAGGCACTCTTTCCTCTGGTTGAAAAAATATCTAATGCCCCAGGGCAATGATTGGGGACATTGCCCTGTGTAGGGTGCCGTCTTTGGATGGGATGTTAAACGGGTGTCCTGACTCTCTGTGGTACTAAAGTACTTAAAGTACTTATTGTAAGAGTAGGGGTGTTAACCCTGGTGTCCTGGCTAAACACCCAATCTGACCCTCATACCATCATGGACACCAAATCATTCCCAGCTTACAATTGGCTCATTCATCTCCTCTCCCCTGTAAATATTCCCCAGAATGTTGATGTAAATAAAAATTTGTGCTCAGTCAACTTACCTGCTAAAATAAAAAATACATTTAAAAAAAGTTGCAACCGAGGACAGAAGATTTTTACATGCTACGTGCTTCAGCACTCGGCGGTCCCATTCTGTGAGCTTGTGTGGCCTCCCACTTCGCGGATGACCCATTGTTGCTCCTAGACATTTCCACTTCACAATAACAGCACTTACAGTTGACCGGAGCAGCTCTAGCAGGGCAAAAATTGGACAAACTGACTTGGTGGAAAGGTGGCATCCTATGTCGGTGCCACGTTGAAAGTCACTGAGCTGTTCAGTAATGCCATTCTACTGCAAATGTTTGGCTATGGAGGTTGCATGGCTGTGTGCTCGATTTTATACACCTGTCAGCAACGGGTGTGGTTGAAATAGCCGAATCTACTAATTTGAAGGGGTACGTAAATTGAAACGGCGTTTGTCAATGAGAAAAGCCCGTTAGAGAAAAGGGTTCCAAGAGAGTTGTTCTGTACCCATAGGAGAACCTTTTGCAATGATTCAGGGCTTACTGGACCATCTATTTGTAGGGTTATTACACTGGCTTATTACACTGGGTTATTACACTGGGTTATTACACTTGGTTATTACACTGTAGCTGAGATCTAAAGCAATTGATCCCTGATTATGATATTTTCTCCTTTTCAACTTATCATAGTGTTATTGCCATAGCTAAGTGATGTGTAAGGGACTGAATCCATATACAATATCATTACCCTACACATTTGTTTTAATATCACATGTATTTATTCAGTTGCAAGATAACGGCACAAAAAAAACACACTTGCAAACATGACACATATCTACACTAATGATGATTTTATAATTTTTCAACAATGCAGTTCTTTTGTATCCACTTCTTTTGAGGTGAGGCATATTCATGTTATTCATGAGTGTATGTAGTAACACACGTCCCTTCATAGCCTTGTGATTTGTCTCAACGAGCCAGGCATTATGCCTTGGCTAATGTAAGCATCATCTCCGTAAAATGTATTGCATTGTAACTGAAAATGAAATCCAGGCGTACTATGACATTATGCAGATTGTGCTAAACATGGAATTACGTCTTCAGGAATATGGAGCAGAGTAATCCAGCAGTTAGAAAACCGGAACAACGTTTTTTCTCCAACCGCCTGCCACCGTCGCCGTGGCAATTAAATACCTATACATCAAGGACCCATTGATATTCATTTACAAAGCAGCAACCTGATGTTTTGAAATTCAGAGATATAGGTTCCGAAAGGCGTTGTTTACATGCATGTAAACCAATGCATAATGTGGTGTGCTAAATATGATGTAGTCTGTGCCATAGAACTATAATGCTCAGAATGAATAAAGGCCTTCCGACGACGGGAATTTGAATGGCTGATATGGCATTGTTATGCATTCTTTTTTGATGGTCAGTGCACTGTTGGGGATACAAGTAAAAATAGATTTGGAATGTCTCATTTGAATCTCAATCTCAGTCAGACAGGTATTGGAAATCCATCTGCTAGACCAGTATATTTGCTTTATGAGAGGTAGTTTTGCTGCTGATTATTAGTTTTTTTCGGTGTTAAGCTGTGCTGCTCTGCGGTGGGACTCCAGGGGGCCACTGGAGCTTGTTTTGTGCCGACTCTCCCCCCCCTCTTTCTCTCCCTCTCATTATATATCTCTCTCTCTGTATATATCTATCTCTCTCTCTCTGGGTGTTGGGGTGGGGAGTTGTTCTACCATTGCGTTTCTGTGTGCCTTTTTTCCCATACTCTAATTGCGAGAGTCTCTTCAAAACAAGCATTGTAGGCACTCTTGGGCTAAGGAGGACAGCGGCGGGCTGGCTAGCTCAAGCTGTGAAGTTAATATATTCCGCCGAGGAGCGAAGAGGATGGCAGGGAAATAATGACTTTTCTGCTGGAGTGATGCAGGCGGTGCTCCCGTCGGTCTCGCCACAGCCGGCTGTGCTGTGCCTGTGATTGACTACACCTTTAATATTGTTATTTCCTCTCCTCTTCTCCTCCCCTCTTAGTCCTCTCTCCTCCCCTCTTTATTCATACTAACCACCCTGTCTTTCTGAGTTGGGAAAGATAGATGTGGTGTGTTGATGTAAAGGGGTTATCGTAGGATTATCGTGCCAGGTTGTTCCTAGGTCTATAGGGAGGGGATGGGGATGGGAGGAGGTGGTTGGGAGCTGAGCTGCAGGTCTGTGTTCCTGTGTAGGTCTGTAGGGAGGGGAGCTGGTTAGTGGTTGGTGAGGCAGGCCCAGTCATAAATGTTCCTATAGGTCTAGAGGGAGGGGATAGGTTGGCCATAGCCATACAGCTGTTGTTGTAGGTCTTAGATGTTGTTGAGGACCCTTGTGACAGCAGACTCCCATCTCAGGACCCGGTTGACATGAAAGCAGCAGGGATAGACGTGGGCATATCATTGTGTGGATAGCGTGCCAGTGTTGTGCTGGTCCAAGGTGTTCCTAGGCCTCTGGGGATGTGGACTGGGATGTGAGGAGGTTGCTGGTTGGTTGCTGAGAAAATGAGTCCCTGGGCAGGTGTTTTAATGGGACTATAGGGGATAGGATAGCGTGCCATGAACCGTCTCCTCCAGAGTCAAGGGCCAGCTGTCCTTAGTCTCATCTGTGAAGTCTCAATACTATGGTTTATGTTGGCTTGTCACGCACAGCATACACACTTACAAACACTTACAAACACTTATATACACAGACACCAACAGGTGAAAACCCATCTTTCTTGGTTTAACCTACTTCACACAGTTTATTTATTTGCTAAAGTAATCGAAGTTAATAATTGGCATGGTGTAACTTTCTTTTCGCTTGTTGTTTTAGCTGTCAGCAGTCTCAGCACATTTACGGTGTTTGCTGGTATGTTCCCAATATTCTCTCACTTCTCATCACTGTACCAGCTGTTGCCATGGTAACAATCTAAATCTCCTCTCCAAATGTAGTTTATGTGTCATGTTGTTGGTGATACGATTACGGCCTCATATCAGATGATGAACCTTTCAGTCGAAAGGCTAGCAACACATACTGCTATAGATGATTTCTGATTAACATTATTGCCAACAGATGTTCAATCAGTGCTTGACTTGGGCCTCAAATGGACTACTGCTTGAGCACTCGTTCCTCTTGTAGAATATCAGCTTAAAAGTATTGCGGAGCTCCTGCACCTACATATAAACGGTACCGGCACCCAAAATGTGTTGTGTTATCTGTGTTCTCCTACTCATTCACTTCCTACTCACTCTGCGTCTCCCAGTGAACCCACAGAGCCACAGAATACATAAAAGGCCAAACGGAACAAAGACGATGAGTAGCGCAAAAGTTATGAGGGAGGAAGATAGAGATTTGAAGACCGACAAGTTGGAAGTTCTTTAACACTTTGTATTCACTTCTTTGTTCACCCATAAAGGCATGCAGAAGCACAAACTCACGCACATGAAGACACACACATGCAAAAAGATGCACACACACGCACCACACTCACACACACTCACACACACTCACTCACACACACTCACTCACACTCACTCACACACACACACTCACACTCACTCACACACACACACTCACACACACACACACACACACACACACACACACACACACACACACTCACACACACTCACTCACACACACTCACTCACACTCACTCACACACACACACTCACACACACACACACACACACACACACACACACACACACACACACACACACACACACACACACACACACACACACACACACACACACACATATACATGCACTTCACCCCCTTCTGGTGAATTGCAGTCTTTTGTTTTTTTAATGAGCGGTAGTCAGGAATACGAAGCGAACACCTACACAATCCACCCATTCATCCTGGTTCAGCCTGACATCAGTCACATCATGCATATCACATCTTACTTCCCTGATCTTCTGATATGATGTTTGAGCAGCTACAGCTGTGACTGTCTAACGCATCAGTTTATGTGGCAGAGAAGGATCTTAATGCGCTAGATTTGAAGGATTATGGAAGGAATTGAAGGGGGTGGGTGGATTTCTGAGTTACTAACTCACAGTATTTTTCATTTTCTAAACTTGCCTCTCTGCAACTATTTTAGTCTTTTGTCCATGAGCGAGTAGGCGATATTACAAAACTATAAAACATCTACTTTATAACTCCATATTGTCCCCAGGCCATTGAAAATGTGGGTGATTAGGGTTGTGGATAATGCATGTCTTTATGCAAAGTGGTTATCTAGCATACAGAGACTCATTCACTCTTTAATTTTAATGTATTCAGATTCTCAACCAGGTGCCGCCACCCCCCCCCCCCCCCCTTCCCTTCTGCTAAGGCTAAGCATCATTCATTCAGTGTGAGTAGTGGTAGGAATCAGTGTGGCAGTATCAACTGAAAACTAAAATATATTTACTTGACACATTGGAAAGAACTAACCAAAAAACAAAGCAAACTAGAATGCTATTTGGCCTAAACAGAGAGTACACAGTGGCAGAATACCAGACTACTGTGACTGACCCAAATTTAAGGAAATCTTTGTACACACTCAGTGAGCATAGCCTTACTATTGAGAGAGGCCACCGTAGGCAGACCTGGCTCTCGGGACAAGACATGCTATGTGCACACTGCCAACAAAATGTGGAGGAAACTGAGCTGCACTTGCTGACCTCCTGCCAAATGTATGACCATATTGGAGAAACATACTTCCCTCAGATTACACAGACCCACAAATAAACTCCCATATCTATGTGCCATCACAGCAGCAAGACGTGTGACCTGCTGCCACAAGAAAAGAGCAACCAGGGAAACACAAACATTGTAAATACCATTGTAAATACTAACTATATTCATCTGTCTATTTTCTCTTTCGTACTTCAACTACTTGCACGTTGGGGCTCCCAAGTGGCGCAGCGGTATAAGAGGCATCACTACAGACCCAAGTTCGATCCTGGGCTGTATCACAACCGGCCGTGATCGGGATTCCAAATTCCCACCAGTCTAATGCCCATTGCTCGTGTTTCTTGGCCCAAGCAAGTCTCTTATTATTGGTGTCCTTTAGTAGTGGTTTCTTTGCAGCAATTCGACAATGAAGGCCTGAATCACACAGTCTCCTCTGAACAGTTGATGTTGAGATGTGTCTGTTACTTGAACTCTGTGAAGCATTTATTTGGGCTGCAATTTCTGAGGCTAACTCTAATAAACTTATCCTCTGCAGCAGAGGTAACTCTGGGTCTTCCATTCCTGTGGCGGTCCTCATGAGAGCCAGTTTCATCATAGCGCTTGATGGTTTCTGTGACTGCGCTTGAAGAAACTTTCAAAGTTCTTGAAGTTTTCCATATTGACTGACCTTCATGTCTTGAAGTAATGATGGACTGTCTTTTCACTTTGCTTATTGGAGCTGTTCTTGCCATAATATGAACTTGGTCTTTTACCAAATATGGCTCTCTTCTGTATACCCCCCTGCCTTGTCACAACACAACCGATTGGCTCAAACGCATTAAGAAGACAATAAATTCCAGAAATGAACTTTTAACAAGGCACACCTGTTCATTTAAATTTATTCCAGGTGACTACCTCATGAAGCTGGTTGAGAGAATACCAAGAGTGTGCAAAGCTGTCATCAAGGCAAAGGGTGGATATTTTAAGAATCCAAATTATAAAATATATTTTGATTTGTTTAACACTTGTTTGGTTACTACATGATTCTATTTTTGTTATTTCATAGTTTTGATGTCTTCACTATTATTCTACAATGTAGAAAATAGTAAAATAAAGAAAAACCCTTGAATGAGTAGGTGTTCTGAAACTTTTGCCCAGTATATACACTACCATTCAAAAGTTTGGAGTCACTTAGAAATGTCCTTGTTTTTGAAAGAAAAGCAATTTTTCTGCCCATTAAAAAATAACATCAAATTGATCAGAAACACAGTATATACATTGTTAATGTTGTAAATGACTATTGTAGCTAGAAATGACAGATTTTTTTATGGAATATCTACATAGGTGTACAGAGGCCCATTATCAGCAACCATCACTCCTGTGTTCCAATGGCACGTTGTGTTAGCTAATCCAAGTTTATCATTTTAAAAGGCAAATTGATCATTAGAAAACCCTTTTGCAATTATGTTAGCACAGCTGAAAACTGTTGGTCTGATTAAAGAAGCAATAAAACTGTCCTTCTTTAGACTAGTTGAGTATCTGGAGCATCAGCATTTGTGGGTTCGATTACAGGCTCAAAATGGCCAGAAACAAAGTACTTTTTTTCTGAAACTCATCAGTCTATTCTTGTCCCGAGAAATTAAGGCTATTATATATATATGTTCCAATATATATATATATATATATATATATATATATATATATATATATATATATATATATAGTATTTGAAATGTCTCTGTTATTTTGAAACTTTTGTAAGTGTAATGTTTACTCTTCATTTCTGATAGTTTTTTTCACTTTTGTTTATTATCTATTCCGCTTGCTTTGGCAATGTAAACATGTTTCCCATGCCAATAAAACCCCTTTGAATTGAATTGAACTGTAACAGTTAGTGAATGGCCTCGTACGCCAATGTCTTCTTTCGCACAACGAGCCAGAGAGCCAGGGCTACATGCGGCAGCCACTTCATTTGGATGATATACAATACCTGTCCCCAAACAATGAAGTGTCATCAGCTCCACATTGTGACTGGGCGAGGAGTGCGTATGAATAACCCTGACTTATCTTTCAATTGCAATAATTTCACCATTTGCTCATGCTCAGACCCACTACAACGCTAAATGGCTAGAGAGAGAGAGGGATAGAGGGATGGAAGGATATCAGAGAGAGGGAGAGAGAGAGAGAGAGAGAGAGAGGGATAGAGGGATGGAAGGATATCAGAGAGAGGAAGAGAGAGAGAGAGAGAGAGAGGGATAGAGGGATGGAAGGATATCAGAGAGAGGGAGAGAGAGAGAGAGAGAGGGATAGAGGGATAGAGGGATGGAAGGATATCAGAGAGAGGGAGAGAGAGAGAGAGAGAGAGGGATAGAGGGATGGAAGGATATCAGAGAGAGGGAGAGAGAGAGAGAGGGAGACATTCGACAGAGAGATGAGACACTGTCCATTCTTTTATTGCTATAACAAATCACAGTGGGTGTAACTTGTCGTCTTCAAAGCAATACATCAATAAATAATGGGGCCTTGCCTCCCCCTCTAGTGACCGTGGCTAACATTAAGTAAATGTAATTTTATATTATCAATGTTATGCCGTCAAGCCTGTTCATTTTGACTGGGCCACAAGGTTAAGGACAGACAGAGACGCTTCAGCCCATAACCCTTTCCTGCCCGTATCCCTTTCCTGCCCATATCCCTTTCTGCCCGTATCCCTTTCAGAAAGTATCCTTTTCAGCCTGTACCCCTTTCTGCCCTTATCCCTTTCTGCCCCTAACCCTTTCAGCCCGTATTCCTTTCTGCCCGTATCCCTTTCTGCCCGTATCCCTTTCTGCCCGTATACCTTTCTGCCCGTGTCCTTTTCAGCCCGTATACCTTTCAGCCCGTATCCCTTTCTGCCCCTAACCCTTTCAGCCCGTATCCCTTTCTGCCCCTAACCCTTTCAGCCCGTATCCCTTTCTGCCCCTAACCCTTTCAGCCCGTATCCCTTTCTGCCCCTAACCCTTTCAGCCCGTATCCCTTTCTGCCCCTAACCCTTTCTGCCCGTCTCCCTTTCTGCCCGTACCCCTTTCTGCCCGTATTCCTTTCTGCCCCTAACCCTTTCTGCCCGTACCCCTTTCTGCCCGTCTCCCTTTCTGCCCGTGCCCCTTTCTGCCCGTTTCCCTTTCTGCCCGTCTCCCTTTCTGCCCCTAACCCTTTCTGCCCCTAACCCTTTCTGCCCCTAACCCTTTCTGCCCCTAACCCTTTCTGCCCGTATCCCTTTCTGCCCCTAACCCTTTCAGCCCGTATCCCTTTCTGCCCCTAACCCTTTCAGCCCGTATCCCTTTCTGCCCCTAACCCTTTCAGCCCGTATCCCTTTCTGCCCCTAACCCTTTCAGCCCGTATCCCTTTCTGCCCCTAACCCTTTCAGCCCGTATCCCTTTCTGCCCCTAACCCTTTCTGCCCCTAACCCTTTCAGCCCGTATCCCTTTCTGCCCCTAACCCTTTTCTTCAGAGACACATTGATTCTCATTAGCAGCTCCAGCAGCAGAGCAGATCAGAGCCGGGGACCCCTACAGATTAGGAGGATAGCTGCAGCTTCCAAATTATGCTCTGCTAGTGCTAGTTGGGCTGTGGATGTTGTACGGTGGTGCTATAGATAGGGATATGCTTCCCTTTGTTTTGATATATCTTCTTGTACAATTAAAAGTGATGTCCCAGAAATGCCAGTAGATCACAATACAGAACATCAGAATACAGAACATCACAATACAGAACATCACAATACAGAACATCACAATACAGAACATCACAATACAGAACATCACAATACAGAACATCAGTCTCAGTCTTTCTTCACATTCATATCCTTTCCTAAATATAGTGTCTCTGTTTATACAGCATGGTTTGTCATGTTGAGTAAAATCTTTGGTGAAAATTCTATTTAAAAAAATAAGAGGAGTGTTGTGTGTGAATTTGCGTGTGTTTGGTGTGTGTGTGTGTGTGTGTGTGTGTGTGTGTGTGTGTGTGTGTGTGTGTGAAGATTGCATTGATGCACAGAGAGAAAGGCCAAGACTGTTGACTTCTGACACAGCTGTCTCACCCCCCAGGCTGTGGTATAAATAGTTCCTCTCTCCATCCCTCCATTACATTGTGTTGAAGGAAGCTCAAATGGCTCCATAGATGGAAGGAGGCCATTTTCTCCAGATTATAAAGGAAAATTGTCATTACTGTAGTGATAAAGCTCTCATCTCTAGTTACAGTATGCTTTTGCATTGCAACCTTTATTGACATTTACATTTTAGTCATTTAGCAGACATTCTTATCCAGAGCGACTTACAGTGCATGCATTTTAAGATAGCTAGGTGAGACAACAATATATCACAATCGTAGCAATTCTATTTTTCCTCAACAAAGTATTTAGTAGGAAAAGACATGCGTATATATACAGTACCAGTCAAACGTTTGGACACACCTACTCATTCAAGGGCTTTTCTTTAACTTTCAAAGTTATTGAAATGTTCCGGATTGACTGACCGTCATGTCTTAAAGTGATGATGGACTGTCGTTTCTCTTTGCTTATTTGAGCTGTTCTTGCCATAATATGGGCTATCTTCTGTATACCACCCCTACCTTGTCACAACACAACTAATTGGCTCAAATGAATTAAGAAGGAAAGACATTCCACAAATTAACTTTTAACAAGGCACACCTGTTAATTGAAATGCATTCCAGGTGACTACCTCATGAAGCTGGTTGAGAGAATGACAAGTGTGTGCAAACCTGTCATTAAGGCAAAGGCTGGCTACTTTGAAAAATCTGAAATGTAAAATATGTTTTGATTTGTTAAACACTTTTTGGGTTAATACATGATTCCATATGTGTTATTTCATAGTTTCGCTGCCTTCACTATTATTCTACAATGTAGAAAATAGTAAAATAATGAAAAACCCGGGAATGAGAAGGTGTGTCCAATCTTTTGACTGGTACTGTATATACATATATATATACCAAAAATAGGGGGCTTTTCAGAGGGCAACATGTACATTCTGTATGTAAGAAGTGTATGATACACAGTGATTGATGCATTATAACCTTGCTGCTATACAGCCACATGTATTTTGAGCAGGTAGCTGCTGTTGCTGTTTTCAATCATCTTCACCTCTGTGATTGTTATGTATCTGTCACTTTACCTCAGAGCTGTAGCTCCAGACACCAGATCATCATTAAACGCTCATAGAAGTGTGAAAAAAACTACTGCCCTGTGATGACAACCACACTGCACAGCATGCTGGACTGAAACACACACATGCACGCACATATACACACACACACACACTGCCGATGATCATAAGCACTGCACAGGATTTTGGCCTACTGCTCTATTTTGGGGTGTTTTCTGTTATAATTGCAAATTGTAAATGCAGTAATGAGGCGTAAGAGATGGGCTGGGGTGTGTGAGCTGGCCTTCTCATTACACTTCATTAATACCACAGGGCATTGTGGGTCCACATGAAACATTCCATTGAGGCTTCACACATACACACACATACACACATGCTCATAGACACTCACATACACACACACATGCTCGCATTTGCACATACACACGCAAGCATGGACACATACACACACACACTCCACAACAGAGCCGAGTCTGCCGGCAGCACAGCTGTTTGCCAGAGTTGGGGAGTGAAGGCAATTTGTCCCAGACCAAGTCCGAAATGACTTACATGTATCTCTGCCAGAGACAAATCTTCCAGCAATAATGTTGTTGTTGCCCTGCTGTTGTTGTTTTTGTGGTAGGTGCCTTTGTGTGTGTGTGTGTGTGTGCGTGTGTGTGTGTGTGTGTGTGTGGCACCTCGTGGGATTCTGCATTCTGCATCAAATATTAACCAAGCCCTCACTCTATAGTCAACTTAATTTAGTTTTAGAAAGCTGTTGCTTTCCGCTTCTCTACGTGTGTGTGTGTGTGTGTGTGTGTCCTCCCTGAACCTTGGTTCCATAGAGGGCTATTGGAAATAATAAAACACATGCTGATTTTAATTATGTTTTAGGTGGGTAAACATTTAGTGCCGCATAGAGTCTTAACTGCAAAGTCACGCAGTAATGTTTCTGTATGGCCTGTATCCACAAAGAATTTCATAATGAATACATTTATATGGCAACGGGAGACCTGATCCTAGATCAACAGAACTCATATTATCTGACACACTGGTGTGGTTTATTTTAGTACCTTGATTTTTTTCATATAAACTCTATATAAAAAAGTATGTGGACACCCCTTCAAATTAGTGGATTCGGCTATTTCAGCCACGCCTGTTACTGACAGGTGTATAAAATCGAGCATAGAACCATGCAATCTCCATAGTCAAACATTGGCAGTAGAATGGCCTTACTGAAGAGCTCAGTGACTTTCAACGAGGCACCGTCATAGGATGCCACCTTTCCACCAAGTCAGTTCGCCAAATGTCTGCCCTGTTAGAGCTGCCCCGGTCAACTGTAAGTGCTGTTATTGTGAAGTGGAAACATCTAGGAGCAACAACGGCTCAGCTGCAAAGTGGTAGGCCACACAAGCTCACAGAATGGGACTGCAGAGTACTGTAACGTGTTAAAATCGCTTGTCCTCGGTTGCAACACTTACTATTGAATTCCAAACTGCCTCTGGAAGCAGCGTCAACAGAATAACTGTTCATCAGGAGATTCATGAAATGGGTTTCCATGGCCAAGCAGCCGCACACAAACCTAAAATCACCATGTGCGATGCCAAGTGTCGGCTGGAGTGGTGTAAAGCTCACAGCCATTGGACTCTGGAGCAGTGGAAACGCGTTCTTTGGAGTGATGAATCACGCTTCACCATCTGGCAGTCCGATGGACGAATCTGGGTTTGGTGGATGCCAGGAAACGCTCCCTGCCCGAATGCATTGTGCCAACTGCAAAGTTTGGTGCAGGAGGCATAATGGTCTGGGGCTGTTTTTCATGGTTCGGGCTAGGCCCCTTAGTTCCAGTGAAGGGAAATCTTAACGCTACAGCATTCAATGACATTCTAGATGATTCTGTGCTTCCAACTTTGTGGCAACAGTTTGGGGAAGGCCCTTTCCTGTTTCAGCATGACAGTGCCCCTGTGCACAAAGCAAGGTCCATACAGAAATGATTTGTTGAGACTGGTGTAGAAGAACTTGAATGGCCTGTACAGAACCTCAACCCCATCGAACACCTTTGGGATGAGTTGGAACGCCGACTTCGAGCCAGGCCTAATCACTCAACATCAGTGCCCAACCTCACTAATGCTCTTATGGCTGAATTGAAGCAAGTCCCCACAATGTTCCAACATCTAGTGGAATGCCTTCCCAGAAGACTGGAGGCTGTTACAGCAGCAAAGGGGTGACCTACTAAATATTAATGCCCATGATTTTGGAATGAGATGTTCGACGAGCAGGTGTCCACATACTTTTGGTCATGTAGTGTATCTATCTGCCACTAAGGGACTTTCAACAAAACTATTTCCCCACAAAACCACACTGTTTCACAATGCATTAGACCCCATGTAGAGAAAGAACAGGAAGCTAAAAAGAGAGGCATATCATATGAAGAAATAAAATCAACACAATGGTGTTCAATGAATGGAGGTGGGGTGTGTGTGTGTTAATCTATCATTCATAAGCTAGGAGGATAAGGATGAGTGTTTCTGCTGACGAGGTGCCTACGTGGTTATCCTCACCCTTCTAGTAGCACTGTCCAACCTCTTCAAAAGCAGATCATGTTCCCTGTTATCCACTCACTCACTCACTCACTCACTCACTCACTCACTCACTCACACACACACACACATACACACACACACACACACACACACACACACACACACACACGCACACGCACAAACTCACTCACTCACATACACGTTATCCTGACCAGTTCTGAGCAGTCAATAGTCCACAGGGCTAATCCGGTGTCATGTCCTGTTGGAACAGACACATGCCAGTGGATACAGTAGTGAGTCAGGCAGGAAGGGGCAGGAAGGGGCTAGATGTGGTAATACATGTGGTGAATCTGACCTGTGTTAGTTTCATGTCAGAGGATGATCTCACCAGATTTGCCTGGTGCTCGAAAATTAAGTCCTGACAGCCTTGTCAATGGAGAGCTGTGTAAAATAGGGTGTGCTTATTTTTGTCCTGTTTCAAACATGTACAAGTGTGTGGTGTGAAATGGAAATGAGTTTTTTGCATACACCCTCAGAGAGAGGGGTCACAGCCAGGGATCAACCATTATTGACAGTGACCCTAGAGCAATTAGGGGTTAAGCACATTGCACATGGGCTGACTTTTCACCTAGTTGGCTCGAGAATTTGAACTTGCAAACCTTTGGGTTACTGGCCCAACACGCTAATTGCTAGGCTACCGGCCACCCATGTGCTGCATTGTATGCTTGCGTGTGTATATATGTGTTCAACGCACTCCCTCATTGGTTTAATAGTAGAGTTATGGAACGAAGGCCAGTAGCTGTGCCAGGAAACAGTCAGTAATAGTAAATAACAGAGATATCAACTGGACAGACAAGGACATCACACATATTGTTATTTTGTCCCTTTATATACCTGGTGCGCCCACATCAGGTGAGCTGACTGTTCCTGACTGTTCCTGACTGTTCTTGAGTGTTCCTGGCTGGCTACACTCTTAGGAAAAAAGGTGCATTCTAGAACCTAAAGTGGTTCTTCAGCTGTCCCCATAGGAGAATCCTTTGAAGAACCATTTTTGGAACCATGTTGGTTCTAGGTAGAACCCTTTTGGGTTCCATGTAGAACAACCGCTTTCACAGAGGGTTCTACAGGGAACCCAAAAGGGTTCTACCTGGAAACAAAAATGGTTCTACCTGGAACTAAAAAGGGTTTCCTATGGGGACAGCCGAATAACTGTTTTGAAGGTCAAACTGTTCGGACGCTACAGACGTTTTCGTGAGAAGAACGATTTTTGTGATGACTCATGGTCTGACCAACACTGCTCTAGCTCTGCCACCTTTCACCGCAGATGCGGAAGTGCGACATAGGCGGATGTGGTGGATTGAGACGCATCCAATGCAAATATCTCTAGCTTAAACTGACAGATTTTGATGGGTATTTTTTTAACTATGTTAGTTAGATTGACACACCGGTGTGTCAATCGACTCTAGGGGGTTCATAACTGAACATAGTAGACCGATTCTCCATTTATTATATTTTTTCCACAATGTTTTATTTTTTTTACTCTCTTGATTAGCTTTATAAGTGGGTGTATGAGTGATGATGTGCTTTTGTTTACCTCGAAGGACGAAGCAAACCACCTTGACAACACTAGTTAAAAGGAGCATGTGTAAAAAGGAGCCTAACTCATTTCCACTCTGGTCTGTCTTCTCTTCCCTCCCTGCCTCCCTCCCTCCCCATGCTTTAATAAATAAGTTACGCTTCAAGTAGCTGGCAGCTCCTCTCCTCACCGCTTCTACTCAATCCACCAAGGAGCAGAGAGGAATAGCCAGGCCTCTCACTAAGGGCCATTAAGAAAGGACCTGGATGGTTATTGAGGGATTTCCCTGTCTCTGGTGGATCCAGAATGAACGGCGCTTTGGGAGTCAGACGCCCGTTATCTACAGATAGTTCTTATTCAGATCAGATCCAGATGTCTTGGTCGCAACAAAGATAATAACGTATAAACACCTTTATAGATGAACACCTTTATAGATGAAAACCTTTATAGATATGTATTGTTTAAGGGATTTGGTTGTCCTAATCATTATTTTGCCAGTACTTGTGTTTATCTGGGTATGGTGAATAACAATTTTTTCAGATAGACGGAATAGGACGGACTTAATGTGCTCAAGTTCACTTCCGCTCCTGTACTCTAGTGTCCCAATGGCTCCTTCATAGCCCAACGCAGAGAGAGAGAGAAAGAGAGAGAGCGAGAGAGAGAGATACAAAGAGAGAGAGAGAGTATACAATCAGTACTGCACTTGTAAGCATTGGCTGGAAGGAGTTTCCACCATTGTTAAATCCATGCGAGAAAGTACACAAGTGGAAGGACATTATTGGGTCTACATCAACAATCAATACTCAACCTTTCCCTACCCACTCCCTCATTCATGTAGTCATTGGCAATTACAGGCCGGATAAAGCCACGGTTATTTATATAAAAATATAACTGCTATCGAGTGTCCATGGTCGTTCAGCATCCACTGACCCTCCCTGGTCAATATGTGTGTGCATGTGTGTGTGCGTGTGTGTTTGTGTACCTGGATACAGATCGATGTCCCATCCAGTCAGCCAGTCTGATACTGTTTGTTTTCCAATCCATAAACATCCCCTCTGTAAGCTGCTTGTCCAACCTTGCTGCCATAGTGTATTATTATGGTATTTGGAGTATAGGCAGTAATTGCATAATCGTTACCACTTCATGAAATCTTAATAGAAGTTACATTACAGTCTTGAAGAGAGTGGCCGTTGTGGTGGGACAGTAGGAAGTTGTGTCTACTGTGGCACAGACGAGACTCAGTGTCTGTCTGTCTGTCGGTCTAGGAGTTTGTCCAATAAAAGGAAGTAGGACTAAACAACGGTTGGTCGGTTTCATGTGGTGTCCAATGCTCCCCTATATTGGGTTCCCTCCATTGGTGAAGCCAATTCTTAGTGTAGACTTTGTCATATAGTATACACCAGCCTGCCCAATGGGGTCTCCAACCTTAAAGAGAACAGATACAACTGGGGCACCTTACATGAAGCATAGAGGAATAGAGAGAGAGAGAGAGAGAGAGAGAGAGAGAGAGATGGAATGGAGAATACAGAAGACAGAGCAATGGAAACAGACCGAGAAAGATTAGAGGGACAAACCCGGGACTAACCTGGTGCTTATATTGTCCTGTCAGAATGATACACATCAAAGTGTGTTTGGGGGGATCTTTATCCTAGGAGAAACCTTACACGGCACGTCCATGTCTTGTGGTCCAACAGGGCTCCCAATACACCCTGGGTTAGTCAGAGAGTAGAGGGAGAGAATAGACGCAGCAGTGAACAAGTCACCCACGATGTCATATCTACACACACACCCACATACACACACACAGACAGACACACACAGAGGTGGACACACACACATACAGATATACATACACACACTTACCCACATACACATCACCAAACACACCCCTACGCCTGACGTGTTATTTCACTACGAAGAACCACAAAGCTGTTTATCTCCTCCCATCATTGTGATTGTGATAAGGTCTACTGCAACAAACATCAAATATAGGAGAGAAAGAATGAGAGTGGGATAGAGGGATGGAGAGAGGGGTAGAATAAAACAGAATTGAGCGATAAGGTCTACTGGATCAAACAAAACATAAAGGAGAAAAAGAACGAGGGAGGGATGCAGGGAGGAAGAACAGAACACAAGACTGGCTGAATGCGACAGACTTTGTAATAACTTTCACAGGAGATGACTGATAAAGCCCAAAGACAATGAACAAGGGAAAAGAGGAAGGAGAGAACAGGAGGAAGATAAGATGGAGAAATAGGAGAAAGGAAGGATTGTGCAAAGGCGAGAATGTTTAATTACAAGAAAAGCCTGGCTTTGTTATAGGGGAGATGGAAAAAAAGGTGGTGATATGAGGGAAGTGACGAGGAGGGATACGCACACACACACACACACACACACACACACACACACACACACACACACACACACACACACACACACACACACGACCATGTAAGCTCCCACACGATTGTGCCGCCTGGTCTCATACACTAGACGTAATAAAGTAAAGGTAAATCAGGACACTCAAATGAGTATGATATGTTACGTTTGGTATGGACACATAAGACAGAAGTTTAGAGTGGTTGGTTGGGGTGGATGGGTAGACGTACTGTATAACCAAACGTTAAGCAACCGAAAGATTGCGTGTTCAAATCGCATCGCAGACAACTTTTGCATTTAGCTAATTAGCAAGTTTGTAACTACTTACTACATTTTAGCTACTGTACATTGCAACTACTTAGTATGTTAGCTAACCCCTCCCCTAATCCTGTAACGTAACTCCTAACCTTAACCCTAACCTGAACCCTTAACCCCTAACCCTAACCCCTAGCCTAGCTAACGTTATACACAACAAATTGGAACTCATAACATATCATACGTTTTGCTTATTCGTAACATATAGTTCGAATTGCAATTAAAATCAAAAACAATTGTATTGGTCACATACACATATTTTGCAGATCTTATCAAAAGTGCAGCAAAATGCTAATGTTTGTAGCTCCAACAATGCAATAATACCTAACAATGATAATGATAATGGCGGCAGAGGAGATGGCTGCCGTTTTACAGGCTCAAAACCAATGTGCTATTGTGTGTGTTTTTTTGCAACTTATTTTGTACATAATGTTTCTGCCACCGTCTCTTATGACTGAAAAGAGCTTCTGGATATACGACAGTGATTACTCACCTCGTACTGGAAGAAGATTTTTTCTTTAACGTGTCGGATGCAAAGGATTTACCTCAGACACCGGACAAGGCAATCCTGGACAATCCCTGTCATTTGCATGAAAAAGAGAGGGATATATAGGGGACGTAAAGTACCAGTCAAATGTTTGGACACACCTACTCATTCAAGGGTTTGTCTTTATTTATACTATTAACTACATTGTAGAATAATAGTGAAGACATCACAACTATTAAATAACACATATGTAATCATGTAGTAACCAAAAAAGTGTTAAACAAATCAAAATATACTTTTTATTTTTGATTCTTCAAAGTAGCCACTCTTTGCCTTGATGACAGCTTTGCACACTCTTGACATTCTCTCAACTAGCTTCACCAGGGATTCTTTTTCAACAGTCTTGGAGTTCCCACATATGCTGAGCACTTGTTGGCTGCTTTTCCTTCACTCTGCGGTCCAACTTAGCCCAAACCGTCTCAATTGGGTTGAGGTCGGGTGATTGTGGGAGCCAGGTCATCTGATGCAGCACTCCATCACTCTCCTTCTTGGTCAAATAGCCCTTACACAGCCTGGAGGTGTGTTGGGTCATTTTCCTGTTGAAAAACAAATGATAGTCCCACTAAGCACAAACCAGATGAGATGGCGTATCGCTACAGAATGCTGCTGTAGCCATCACACCACCTCCTCCATGGTTCACGGTGGGAACCATATATGCGGAGATCATCCGTTCACCTACTCTCCGTCTCAAAAGACATGGCGGTTGAAACCAAAAATCTAAAAAAAAAATGGACTCATCAGACCAAAGGACAGATTTCCACCGGTCTAATGTCCATTGTTCGTGTTTCTTGGCTCAATTAAGTTTATTTTTGTTGTTGGTGTCCTTTAGTACCGTGCTTCTACACCTGCATTGCTTGCTGTTTTGGGTTTTAGGCTGGGTTTCTGTACAGCACTTTGAGATATCAGCTGATGTAAGAAGGGCTATATAAATTGATTTTATTTGATTTGATTTAGTAGGGGTTTCTTTGCAGCAATTCGACCATGAAGGCCTGATTCACGCAGTCTCCTCTGAACAGTTGATGTTGAGATGTGTCTGTTACTTGAACTCTGTAAAACATTTATTTGGGCTGCAATCTCACGTGCCGTTAACTCTAATGAACTTCTCCTCTGCAGCAGAGGTAACTCTGGGTCTTCCTTTCCTGTGGTGGTCCTCATGAGAGCCAGTTTCATCATAGCTCTTGATGCTTTTTGCGCCTGCATTTGAAGAAACTTTCAAAGATTTTAACATTTTCTGCATTGACTGACCTTCATGTCTTAAAGTAATGATGGACTGTCATTTCTCTTTGCTTATTTGAGCTGATCTTACCATAATATGGACTTGGTATTTTACCAAATATGGCTATCTTCTGTATACCGCCCCTACCTTGTCACAACACAACTGTTTGGCTCAAACGCATTAAGAAGGAAAGAAACTCCACAAATTAATTATTAAATCAAATATGCTGCTAAAGGTATGCTGCTAAAGGTATGCTACTAAAGGTATGCTGCTAAATGTATGCTGCTAAATGTATGCTACTGAAGGTATGCTGCTAAAGGTACGCTACTAAAGGTATGCTGCTAAAGGTACACTGCTAAAGGTTTGCTACTAAAGGTACGCTACTAAAGATATGCTGCTAAAGGTATGCTACTAAAGGTATGCTACTAAAGGTATGCTGCTAAAGGTATGCTACTAAAGGTATGCTCCTAAAGGTATGCTACTAAAGGTATGCTACTAAAGGTATGCTGCTAAAGGTATGCTACTGAAGGTATGCTGCTAAAGGTATGCTACTGAAGGTATGCTATTAAAGGTATGCTACTAAAGGTTTGCTACTCAAGGTATGCTGCTAAAGGTATGCTTCTGAAGGTATGCTATTAAAGGTTTGCTGCTAAAGGTATGCTACTAAAGCTATGCTACTAAAGCTATGCTACTAAAGGTATGCTACTGAAGGTATGCTATTAAAGGTATGCTGCTAAAGGTATGCTACTCAAGGTATGCTACTAAAGGTATGCTACTAAAGGTATGCAGCTAAAGGTATGCTACTCAAGGTATGCTACTCAAGGTATGCTAATGCTAATGGCATACTGCTCGTATACACATCTTCCCTCCTCTGCGGTCCGCTGCACAGGGATACAGGCCAGCTTGGCTGTGGTATCCAGATGGGTCTATAATACAGAACATTCATCACTGTGGCAGTGGTACTGGCCCGCTATGCTTTGGCTGTATCCCAATCCCACATCCATTCAGAGAAAGAGAGAGAGAGAGAAAGGGAGAGAGAGACAGAGAGAGAGAGAGAGAGAGAGAGAGAGTTAAATCAGGACTGGTCTAAGATCAGCACTACAGCAGATGGAGCAGCCATGTCACTTAAGATCCACTGCGAAATTAGATAAGCAGGACGTCAGGAGATGAACGCTATTATCAACGCTGAATGCTATTACCATCAAGTAGTGTTAAATCCTATCCCAAACCTTAACCATTCAGAATGAATGGTTAACATTTTTACTTTTATGGACAAGGGCTTGGACATATGATTCTGCAGTGAGACTGTGAGAGCATGTTGGATGGAGAGAGATGCTTTGACTCACATTCACCCACCATCTGGTTTTCTATGAACCTGGATCATGTTCTTTAGGAATCAAATGGTATACTGACATAGGGAGGGATTTCTATTGAAAAAACATTTTAAAACATGCCCATCTTAATGAACACAACCCTAGACTCAACCAATGTCTAACAATTATCAATATGATACAGTATGAAAGTAGTACTCGATATTTAAAAATGTCTAGCCATGCCATATATACAGTATGTATCTGCAGTTATGGTCAGGTATAGCATTTTCTTTGGAGATTGTGTGGAAGTTTTCATATTATGAATGTGTATAGCGATGAGTTGACGCACGTTATAGCTAGGCTAATTGGATCCCAATAACATCGGGCAATATATTCAATCCTTGTTAAATCTTTAAGTCCTTCCCTGGATAATTTTAAAGCTCATGAAAGCTAGATATTGGTCTATGTTGGTACAGGTATTTATGTTGGTATTGATATGTATCTATGTTGGTACAGGTATTTATGTTGGTCAGATATGTATCTATGTTGGTCAGATATGTATCTATGTTGGTACAGATATGTATCTATGTTGGTATTGATATGTATCTATGTTGGTACAGATATGTATCTATGTTGGTACAGATATGTATCTATGTTGGTCAGATATGTATCTATGTTGGTACAGATATGTATCTATGTTGGTATTGATATGTATCTATGTTGGTACAGATATGTATCTATGTTGGTATTGATATGTATCTATGTTGGTACAGATATGTATCTATGTTGGTATTGATATGTATCTATGTTGGTACAGATATGTATCTATGTTGGTACAGGTATTTATGTTAGTCAGATATGTATCTATGTTGGTACAGATATGTATCTATGTTGGTACAGATATGTATCTATGTTGGTACAGATATGTATCTGTGTTGGTATTGATATGTATCTATGTTGGTACAGGTATTTATGTTAGTCAGATATGTATCTATGTTGGTACAGATATTTATGTTAGTCAGATATGTATCTATGTTGGTCAGATATGTATCTATGTTGGTACATATATTTATGTTAGTCAGATATGTATCTATGTTGGTCAGATATGTATCTATGTTGGTACAGATATGTATCTATGGTACAGATATGTATCTATGTTGGTACAGATATGTATCTATGTTGTTACAGGTATTTATGTTGGTCAGATATGTATCTATGTTGGTACAGATATGTATCTGTGTTGGTATTGATATGTATCTATGTTGGTACAGGTATTTATGTTAGTCAGATATGTATCTATGTTGGTACAGATATTTATGTTAGTCAGATATGTATCTATGTTGGTACAGATATTTATGTTAGTCAGATATGTATCTATGTTGGTACAGATATGTATCTATGTTGGTACAGATATTTATGTTAGTCAGATATGTATCTATGTTGGTCAGATATGTATCTATGTTGGTACAGATATGTATATATGGTACAGATATGTATCTATGTTGGTATTGATATGTATCTATGTTGGTACAGATATGTATCTATGTTGGTACAGATATTTATGTTGGTACAGATATGTATCTATGTTGGTCAGATATGTATCTATGTTGGTACAGATATGTATCTATGTTGGTACAGATATGTATCTATGTTGGTACAGATATGTATCTATGTTGGTACAGATATGTATCTATGGTACAGATATGTATCTATGTTGGTACAGATATGTATCTATGTTGGTACAGATATGTATCTATGTTGGTACAGATATGTATCTATGGGACAGATATGTATCTATGTTGGTACAGATATGTATCTATGTTGGTCAGATATGTATATATGGTACAGTTATGTATCTATGGTACAGATATGTATCTATGTTGGTACAGATATGTATATATGGTACATATATGTATCTATGTTGGTACAGATATGTATCTATGTTGGTACAGATATGTATCTATGGTACAGATATGTATCTATGTTGGTACAGATATGTATCTATGTTGGTACAGATATGTATTTATGTTGGTATTGATATGTATCTATGTTGGTACAGATATTTATGTTTGTCAGATATGTATCTATGTTGGTACAGATATGTATCTATGTTGGTCAGATATGTATCTATGTTGGTACAGATATGTATCTATGTTGGTACAGATATGTATCTATGTTGGTACAGATATGTATCTATGTTGGTACAGATATGTATCTATGTTGGTACAGATATGTATATATGGTACAGATATGTATCTATGTTGGTACAGATATGTATCTATGTTGGTACAGATATGTATCTTTGTTGGTACAGATATGTATCTATGGTACAGATATGTATCTATGTTGGTCAGATATGTATCTATGTTGGTACAGATATGTATCTTTGTTGGTACAGATATGTATCTATGGTACAGATATGTATCTATGTTGGTCAGATATGTATCTTTGTTGGTACATATGTATCTTTGTTGGTACAGATATGTATCTATGTTGGTACAGATATGTATCTTTGTTGGTACAGATATGTATCTTTGTTGGTACAGATATGTATCTATGTTGGCACAGATATGTATCTATGTTGGTACAGATATGTATTTATGTTGTTACAGGTATTTATGTTGGTACAGATATGTATCTATGTTGGTACAGATATGTATCTATGTTGGTACAGATATGTATCTTTGTTGGTACAGATATGTATCTATGGTACAGATATGTATCTATGTTGGTCAGATATGTATCTTTGTTGGTACAGATATGTATCTATGTTGGTACAGATATGTATTTATGTTGTTACAGGTATTTATGTTGGTCAGATATGTATCTATGTTGGTATAGATATGTCTCTGTGGTACAGATATGTGTCTATGTTGGTACAATGGAGATTGGTGTTCTAGTTGAGGACCTTGATTCGGCTTGTGGAGACTTCTGGTAATCAGAGATATAGCTAGCCGTAACTGTCAAGGCAGAGACCTAGGGTTTAAGATGTCCTTAAGCTGTGTGTGTGTGTGTGTGTGTGTGTGTGTGTGTGTGTGTGTGTGTGTGTGTGTGTGTGTGTGTGTGTGTGAGTGTCAGTGGGTTTAAATCCTTCAATAAACTCATCACAGGCCTCATAAAGAAAGCTGACATTTACAGCAAGGCGCCATGGGTCAAGGAGACTGAGCTGAAGACATCACTAGAGGAAAGAACATTTACCGGAGAGAAGGAAGGAGGGAGGGAGGTGGTATACAGTATAGGTGGGGTGAGATGAGAGGGAGGTGGTATACAGTATAGGTGGGGTGAGATGAGAGGGAGGTGGTATACAGTATAGGTGGGGTGAGGTGAGAGGGAGGTGGTATACAGTATAGGTGGGGTGAGATGAGAGGGAGGTGGTATACAGTATAGGTGGGGTGAGGTGAGAGGGAGGTGGTATACAGTATAGGTGGGGTGAGGTGAGAGGGAGGTGGTATACAGTATAGGGGGGGTGAGATGAGAGGGAGGTGGTATACAGTATAGGTGGGGTGAGATGAGAGGGAGGTGGTATACAGTATAGGTGGGGTGAGGTGAGAGGGAGGTGGTATACAGTATAGGTGGGGTGAGATGAGAGGGAGGTAGTATACAGTATAGGTGGGGTGAGATGAGAGGGAGGTGGTATACAGTATAGGTGGGGTGAGGTGAGAGGGAGGTGGTATACAGTATAGGTGGGGTGAGGTGAGAGGGAGGTGGTATACAGTATAGGTGGGGTGAGATGAGAGGGAGGTGGTATACAGTATAGGTGGGGTGAGATGAGAGGGAGGTGGTATACAGTATAGGTGGGGTGAGGTGAGAGGGAGGTGGTATACAGTATAGGTGGGGTGAGGTGAGAGGGAGGTGGTATACAGTATAGGTGGGGTGAGATGAGAGGGAGGTGGTATACAGTATAGGTGGGGTG
>NC_042966.1:29746894-29798878 GCF_901001165.1 Salmo trutta | reverse complement strand
TAAAATGGATTACATTTTGATTGTCACTGGCCTACACACAACACCCCATAATGTCAAAGTGGAAATGTTCACAAATTAATCAAAAATGAAAATCTGAAATGTCTTTAGTGAATAAGTATTCAACCCCTTTGTTACAGCAAACCTAAAATATACTGCTAAAAAAAATAAAGGGAACACTTAAACAACACATCCTAGATCTGAATGAAAGAAATAATCTTATTAAATACTTTTTTCTTTACATAGTTGAATGTGCTGACAACAAAATCACACAAAAATAATCAATGTAAATCCAATTTATCAACCCATGGAGGTCTGGATTTGGAGTCACACTCAAAATTAAAGTGGAAAACCACACTACAGGCTGATCCAACTTTGATGTAATGTCCTTAAAACAAGTCAAAATGAGGCTCAGTAGTGTCGTGCCTGAAATGACCTCCCTACAACGCCTGGGCATGCTCCTGATGAGGTGGCGGATGGTCTCCTGAGGGATCTCCTCCCAGACCTGGACTAAAGCATCCGCCAACTCCTGGACAGTCTGTGGTGCAACGTGGCGTTGGTGGATGGAGCGAGACATGATGTCCCAGATGTGCTCAATTGGATTCAGGTCTGGGGAACGGGCGGTCCATAGCATCAATGCCTTCCTCTTGCAGGAACTGCTGACACACTCCAGCCACATGAGATCTAGCATTGTCTTGCATTAGGAGGAACCCAGGGCCAACCGCACCAGCATATGGTCTCAAGGGGTCTGAGGATCTCATCTCGGTACCTAATGGCAGTCAGGCTACCTCTGGCGAGCACATGGAGGGCTGTGCGCCCCCCCAAAGAAATGCCACCCCACACCATGATTGACCCACCGCCAAACCGGTCATGCTGGAGGATGTTGCAGGCAGCAGAACGTTCTCCACGGCGTCTCCAGACTCTGTCACGTCTGTCACATGTGCTCAGTGTGAACCTGCTTTCATCTGTGAAGAGCACAGGGCGCCAGTGGCGAATTTGCCAATCTTGGTGTTCTCTGGCAAATGCCAAACGTCCTGCACGGTGTTGGGCTGTAAGCACAACCCCCACCTGTGGACGTCGGGCCCTCATACCACCCTCGTGGAGTCTGTTTCTGACCGTTTGAGCAGACACATGCACATTTGTGGCCTGCTGGAGGTCATTTTGCAGGGCTCTGGCAGTGCTTCTCCTGCTCCTCCTTGCACAAAGGCGGAGGTAGCGGTCCTGCTGCTGGGTTGTTGCCCTCCTACGGCCTCCTCCACGTCTCCTGATGTACTGGCCTGTCTCCTGGTAGCGCCTCCATGCTCTGGACACTACGCTGACAGACACAGCAAACCTTCTTGCCACAGCTCGCATTGATGTGCCATCCTGGATGAGCTGCACTACCTGAGCCACTTGTGTGGGTTGTAGACTCCGTCTCATGCTACCACTAGAGTGAAAGCACCGCCAGCATTCAAAAGTGACCAAAACATCAGCCAGGAAGCATAGGAACTGAGAAGTGGTCTGTGGTCCCCACCTACAGAACCACTCCTTTATTGGGGGTGTCTTGCTAATTGCCTATAATTTCCACCTGTTGTCTATTCCATTTGCACAACAGCATGTGAAAATTTATTGTCAATCAGTGTTGCTTCCTAAGTGGACAGTTTGATTTCACAGAAGTGTGATTGACTTGGAGTTACATTGTGTTTAAGTGTTCCCTTTATTTTTTTGAGCAGTGTACATTCAGGAATAAAAATATGCTCAACAAGTCACATAAGTTGTATGGTCTCACTCTGAGTGAAATAATTATGTTAACATGATTTTTGAATGACTACCTCTGTACCCCACACACACAGATCATTGTAAGGTCACTCAGTCCAGCAGTGAATTTCAAACACAGCTTTAACCACAAGACCAGGTTTTCCAATGCCTCGCAAAGAGGTCAACATGGGCCAGCATCCCTGTGGAATGCTTTCAACACCTTGTAGAGTTCATGCCCCTACAAATTGAGGCTGTTCTGATGGCAAAAGGATTGCAACTCAATATTTGGAAGGTGATCCTAATGTTTTGTACACTCAGTGTATATAGCATGTGTGTATCTAACCAGTACATGTGTAGATTATAACAAGTTGTTTACCATTCCTCTGTCCGAACTCTGCACTCTTTAGCTTCCCTCTCCAGAGTCTGGGATTTCACCTGTGGGAGGACACAGCAAATAACATCATGTATTACTATTCTATCTTTACCAATAACAAAAGATTGAGTTTTGCCTTTGTTCAGTCGCTTTCCTACTTGCCCTCATCCTCCTTCCATCCCTGTCTCTCTCTCTCCCCCCCCCCCCCCCATCTCACCTCTACACAGACCTTGTCACTAACATCTTTCAATGGTGTCCATGTATTTGATGGTGAGACATCCACTTCTCTCTCCACCTCCCCTCCCTCTCACCTCTAGTCTGGCCTTGTCACTCTGTAGTCTCTCAATAGTGCCCATGTATTTGGAGGTGAGTCCGTCCACTATGGCCTGGTGCTGTTCATGGTCTCTCTCCAGCTGCTCCAACCGGCCCTTCAGCTGAGACTCCTGCTGCCTGTGCTGCTCATCAGCCTCATAGAACTTAGAATAGAACATAACTTTACTGTCCAACCGAGGATTAAACATTTCTTTGGGCATCACCTTAAAGAAATGTAAAAACATTCTCAGACACACATTCTAGAACAGACCAGCACAAAAACACAACTGGTCAAATACATTATGTAGTACACATATTCAAGCCAGTAGTCTCTTGGTAAACACTTGCCCATACATACAGTTGAAGTCGGACATTTACATACACCTTAGCCAAATTACATTTAAACTCAGTTCACACAATTTTTTACATTTAATCCTAGTAAAAATGCCCTGTCTTAGGTCCGTTAGGATCACCACTTTATTTTAAGAATCTGAAATGTCAAATAATAGTAGAGAGAATGATTTATTTCAGCTTTTATTTGTTTCATCACATGCCCAGTGGGTCAGAAGTTATACATACACTCAATTAGTATTTGGTAGCATTGCCTTTACATTGTTTAACTTGGGTCAAACGTTTCAGGTAGCCTTCCACAAGCTTCCCACAATAAGTTGGGTGAATTTTGGCCCATTCCTCCTGATAGAGCTGGTGTACCTGAGTTTGGAGTCAGGTTTGTAGGCCTCCTTGCTCGCCCACGCTTATTCAGTTCTGTCCACAAATTTTCTATAGGATTGAGGTCATGGCTTTGTGATGGCGACTCCAATACCTTGAATTTTGTTGTCTTTAAGCCATTTTGCCACAACTTTGGAAGAATGCTTGAGGTCGTTGTCCATTTGGAAGACCCATTTGCGACCAAGCTTTAACTTCCTGACTGATGTCTTGAGATGTTGCTTCAATATATCCACATAATTTTCCATCCTCATGATGCCATCTATTTTGTGAAGTGCACCAGTCCCTCCTGCAGCAAAGCACCCCCACAACATGATACTGCCACCCCCGTGCTTCACGGTTGGGATGGTGTTTTTTGGCTTGTAAGCCTCACCCTTTTTCCTCCAAACATAACGATGGTCATTATGGCCAAACAGTTCTATTTTTGTTTCATTAGACCAGAGTAATTTTCTCCAAAAAGTATGAACTTTGTCCCATGTGCAGTTGCAAACCGTAGTCTGGCTTTTTTATGGCGGTTTTGGAGCAGTGGCTTCTTCCTTGCTGAGCGGCCTTTCAGGTTATGTCGATATAGGACTCGTTTAACTCTGGATATAGATACTTTTGCACCCGTTTCCTCCAACATCTTCACAAGGTGTGGGTGTTGTTCTGGGATTGATTTGCACTTTTCGCAGCAAAGTAAGTTAATCTCTAGGAGACAGAACACGTCTCCTTCCTGAGCGGTATGACGGCTGCGTGGTCCCATGGTGTTTATACTTGCGTACTGTTGTTTGTACATATGAACGTGGTACCTTCAGACGTTTGGAAACTGCTCCCAAGGATGAACCACACTTGTGGAGATCTACAATATTTCCCCATGATGTCAAGCAAATAGGCACTGAGTTGAAGGTAGGCATTGAAATACATCCACAGGTACACCTCCAATTGTTTCAAATGATGTCAATTAGCCTATCAGAAGCTTCTAAAGCCATGACATCATTTTCTGACATTTTCCCAGCTGTTTAAAGGCAGTCAACTTCGTGTATGTAAACTTCTGACCCACTGGAATTGTGATACAGTGAATTATAAGTGAAATAATCTGTCTGTAAACAATTGTTGGAAAAATTACTTGTGTCATGCACAAAGTAGATGTCCTAACCGACTTGCCCAAACTATAGTTCGTTAACAAGAAATTTGTGGAGTGGTTGAAAAACAAGTTTTAATGACTCCCACCCAAGTGTATGTAAACTTCCGACTTCAACTGTATGCAGTGCATTCGGAAAGTATTCAGACCCCTTGCCTTTTTCCACATTTTGTTTCGTTACAGCCTTATTCTAAAATGGATTAGATTGAGGGGGAAAAAAATACATCTATACACAATACCCCATAATTACAAAGTAAAAACATTTAGACATTTTAGCAAATGTGCATACATTTATATATATTTTTTTACATAAGTAGGTCAGACCTTTTACTCAGTACTTTGTTGAAGCATCTTTGGCAGCGATTACAGCCTCAAATATTCTTGGGTATGACGCTACGAGCTTAGCACACCTGTATTTGGGGAGTTTCTCCCATTCTTCTCTGCAGATCCTCTCAAGCTCTGTCAGTTTGGATTGGGTGCATCACTGCACAGCCATTTCAGGTTTCGCAGGTGTTCGATCGGGTTCTCCCAGTCCTTGCCGCTGAAAAACATCCCCACAGCACGATGCTGCCACCACATTTCACTGTAGGGATGGTGCCAGGTTTCTTCCAGATGTGATGCTTGGCATTCAGCCCAAAGCGTTCAATCTTGGTTTCATCAGAGCAGAGAATCTTGTTTCTCATGGTCTGAGAGTCCTTTAAGTGCCTTTGGGCAAACTCCAAGTGGGCTGTCATGTGCCTTTTACTGAGAAGTAGTTCCCATCTGGCCACTACCATAAAGGCCTGATTAGTGGAGTGCTGCAGAGATGGTTGTCCTTCTGGAAGGTTCTCCCATCTCCACTGAGGAACTCTAGAGCTCTGTCAGAGTAACCATCTGGTTCTTGGTAACCTCCCTGAACAATGTTCTTGTCCCCCGATTACTCACTTTGGCCAGGCGGTCATCTCTAGGAAGAGTCTCGGTTGTTCCAAACTTCTCCATCATTCTTAAATGGAAGGTCACTATATTCTTGGGGACCTTCAATGCTGCAGACATTTTTTGGTAACCTTCCCCAGATCTGTGCCTCGACACAATCCTGTCTCGGAGCTCTACAGGCAATTCCTTCGACCTCATGGCTTGGTATTTGCTCTGAAATTCACTGTCAACTGTGGGACCTTATATAGACACCTGTGTGCCTTCCCAAATCATGTCCTATCAACTGAATTTACCACAGGTGGACCCCAATCAAGTTCTAGAAACATCTCAAGGATGATCAATGGAAATAGGCTGCACCTGAGCACAATTTCAAGTCTCATTGCAAAGGGTCTCAATACTTACGTAAATAATGTATTACTGTTTTAATTCTAAAAACCTGTATTCGCTTTGTCATTATGGGGTATTGTGTGTAGATTGATGAGGATTCTTTTTGTCTTTATTTTTTTTAAACCCATTGTAGAATAAGGCTGTAACGTAACAAAATGTGGAGAAAGGGAAGGGGTCTGAATACTTTCCAAATTTACATTAACATTTTAGTCATTTAGCAGACGCTCTTATCCAGAGCGACTTACAGTAGTGAATGCATACATTTATTTATTTTTTTGTATGCATTGCATACACTCCCATGCATTGGGAGTGCATTGCATACACTCCCACGTCTCAGAGACAGACATACCTGGATGTGAAGCCTCTCGTTCTCCTGGATCTTCTTCTGCAGGTCCTCATCAAACACACTCTGGGTCTGCTGCAAGCCCTGCTGGGAGGGGGAGTCCCCTTTGTTCTGGTGAAGAGAACGCGTCTGAGATCGACTGCACCAAATCACTGAACGACAAATCACCTTGAATCCCAAATTAATACTCATTATGTGATCGAGATGAGTGATTCTCTGCACTTTGCCTTGCTTAAACTGATCTCCTCAAACATGATCAAAGGTAGAACGAGAGCAAGGTAAGCCTGTCTGGAACTATGACATGTCTGATTGTGGGTGCATCCTCTTCCCTGTCTAATATACTGCCATTTTAGCAGTTGCCTTTATTCAAAGCTATAGTCATGTGTGCATACATTTTACGCAGGGGTGGTCCCGGAAATCGTACCCACAATCCGGTCGTTGCAAGAGCCATGCTTTACCAACTGAGCTACAGAGGACCACTGTCTGTCTCTACCTTGCTCTTCTTGCCCTTGGCCTCGCTGGCAGCCAGTTCCTCTTGCAGCAGCTCCACTCTCTTAGCCAGCTGCTGGTTCCTGAAGGTGAGACTGTCCATCTCCTGCTCCACCTTCCTCAGGCTCTGTTCTCGCTGCTTCACCTGATCCTGTAGTGTCGGGGTGGAGGAGAAGACGCTCAGTGATTTTAAAGTAAATCACCCCAAATTCCCAGGTTTTCAGAATTCCTGGTTGGAGGATTCCCTTCCTGCTTATTTCCTCCAACCAGGATTGGAAATTGGAATTTTGAAACCCTATTCCAGAGGGCTCTGAATGGTTCTGTACCTTAAGAGAGGTGGAGCTGGCCTGCTCATCTACCACGCCTTTCTTCAAGACCTGGTTCTGTGCTCGGAGCTATGGAGACATGGGGAGTATAGACACTGAGCTGTAGGTCTACTGCAGACACACCACCTCTAAAGACCAAACTGGCCAAATTTACAGTATTGCCTAGGCCTTTGGCTTCTAAGCAAAGCAACATAGCTATTTAATGGATTTATTTTGTGTGAAACATAGTTAAATCATCAAATATGGATAACTCCACTGCAATGCATGACTGCACTAACATTTCTGAAGGTTGGGTGAATGTTGCTGCTTATTGGGAAACTACACACCAGATTTAATGGAAAATAGAAATAACAGGATATTGGCCTGCGGGGGGCTGTGGTTTTACAACAGTCAGACAGGAAACACCATGCATTCCATTCACTGCCTGTCAACTGACACAGTGTGGGTCAGGAGGATGGTTCTTATATTAACCAAAGCTAAATCAGTCTAACTGACATTTATTTTTAATAATTCCGAAAAAGGGGTTTTAGTATGGGTACTATTGACATGGATACCAATCCATTTTCTACCTAACGTATGACAGGGGGTTTGAAGAACGTGGCTGCCCATGTTTTACTCAGGCTATGTAACATTGTGTTGTTTAGAGAAGGGTGGCTTCTGTTCTGGCCTACCCTCCTCCCTTTGTCATAAAACACAGACACATTGTGAGTGTCAGCTGACATATCAGGCAGTGACCTAGGCTAAATCATAGAGTTAAGAAACCAACCAAAATAATGTTCACTATGAGATTGTTTTGATTGACAGCAGTTAGCTACATCCTTCGCTGTACACAGTTCACGTTCATAGTAAACAGTGCAGTAAAGACATCACCAAATATTGTCTTTGATTATCACAAACACCAATCAACCTATTAATGGGCTGCTCTCTCTATACTTGACAAAACACCCAGGAGGGTGACACACTAGTGAGTAGTGACACCCTGAAAAGGAACTTGATTGGAAACAGATTGAGTTAAGTTGAGTTATATACTTTGGACAGCACCTTTAAATTCTTTAGGTTAGCTCACGTTAGCTACCTAGCTAGTTATAACAGCTACACACATACACAAAAAAGTATGTGGACACCCCTTCAAATTAGTTCAGCCACACATATTGTTGGCAGGTGTATAAAATTGAGGAGCACAAGCCATCCAATCTCCATAGACAAACATTGGCAGTAGAATGGCCTTACTGAAGAGCTCAGTGACTTTCAACGTGGCACCGTCATAGGATGCCACCTTTCCAACAAGTCAGTTCATTAAATTTCTGCCCTGTTAGAGCTGCCCCGGTCAATTGTAAGTGCAGTTATTGTGAAGTTGAAACGTCTAGGAGCAACAAGTCAGAGACGAAGTGGTAGGCCACACAACCGCCGAGTGCTGAAGCGCACAGCACGTAAAAAAAATTGTCTGTCCTTGGTTGCAACACTCACTACCGAGCTCCAAACTGCCTCTGGAAGCAACTTCAGCACACAAACTGTTCGTCAGGAGCTTCATGAAATGGGTTAAGATCACCATGCACAATACCAAGTGTAAGCTGGGGTGGTGTAAAGATTTCCACCATTGGACTCGTTCTTGAGTAGGTTGAGCCACTGACGTGGTCTTCCTGTCTGGGTTGGCGCCCCCCCCTTGGGTTGTGCCGTGGCGGACATCTTTGTGGGCTATACTCGGCCTTGTCTTCGGACGGTAAGTTGGTGGTTGTAGATATCCCTCTAGTGGTGTGGGGGCTGTGCTTTGGCAAAGTGGGTGGGGTTATATCCTGCCTGTTTGGCCCTGTCCGGGGGTATCATCGGATGGGGCCACAGTGTCTTCTGATCCCTCCTGTCTCAGCCTCCAGTATTTATGCTGCAGTAGTTTATGTGTCGGGGGCTAGGGTCAGTCTGTTACATCTGGAGTATTCTCTTGTCTTATCCGGTGTCCTGTGTGAATGTAAATATGCTCTCTCTAATTCTCTCTTTCTTTCTTTCTTTCTCTCGGAGGACCTGAGCCCTAGGACTACCTGGCATGATGACTCCTTGCTGTCCCCAGTCCACCTGGCCATGCTGCTGCTCCAGTTTCAACTGTTCTGCCTGCGGCTACGGAACCCTGACCTGTTCACCGGACGTGCTTGTTGCACCCTCGACAATTACTATGATTATTATTATTTGACCATGCTGGTCATTTACGAACATTTTAACATCTTGACCATGTTCTGTTATAATATCCACCCGGCACAGCCAGAAGAGGACTGGCCACCCCTCATAGCCTGGTTCCTCTCTAGGTTTCTTCCTAGGTTTTGGCCTTTCTCAGGAGTTTTTCCTAGGGAGTTTTTCCCAGCCACCGTGCTTCTTTCACATGCATTGCTTGCTGTTTGGGGTTTTAGGCTGGGTTTCTGTACAGCACTTTGAGATTTCAGCTGATGTACGAAGGGCTATATAAATAAATTTGATTTGATTTGATTTGATTTGATTTTGATTTGATTCTCTGGAGTGATGAATCACGCTTCATCATCTGGCAGTGCAACGGACAAAATTGGGTTTGCGGATGCCATGAGAACACTACCTGCCCCAATGCATAGTGCCAACTGTAAAGGTTGGTGGAGGAGGAATAATGGTTTGGGCTAGACCCCTTAGTTCCAGTGAAGGGAAATCTTAATGCTACAGCATACAATGACATTCTAGATGATTCTGTGCTTCCAACTTTTCGGCAACCGTTTGGGGAAGGCCCGTCCTTGTTTCAGTATGACAATGCCCCGTGCACAAAGCGAGGTCCATACAAATTATTTTTTTAGTTCAGTGTGCAAGAACTTGACTGGCCTGCACAGAGCCCTGACATCAACCCCATCGAACACCTTTGGGATGAATTGATACACCGACTGCGAGCCAGGCCTAATCGCCCAACATCAGTGCCGACCTCACTAATGCTCGTGGCTGAATGGAAGCATGTCCCGCAGCAATGTTCCAATATCTAGTAGAAAGCCTTCCCAGAAGAGTAGATGCTGTTATAGCAGCGAAGGGGGGCCCAACTCCATATTAATGCCCATGATTTTGGAATAAGATGTTCGACGAGCAGGTGTCCACATACTTTTGATCATATAGTGTACCTTGCAATCAATTGCAGCTAACGTTAGTTAGAATGAATCAGCAATCGGATTAAATAGCCAACAACTGTGGCTAACGATAGAGAAACAAATAACTGCTTACCTTTGAATACTCCAGGGCCAACTTGGTGTATTTCGCTTGCAGGTCTGCAGCCATTGCTTTGGGAAAAAATAAAGCTAGTTAGCTGAATAACCAATATGTAATGGAATAACGTTAGCTAGCTAACGCGACAAAATAAACTGGCTAGTTACTGTAGCGCAGGTACACTGACTAGCTAGCTTGCCGTTTCTTTATCTGAATGACAGTTGGTGCAAGTGACTGATAAACAGTTTCATGCCATGTAGGAAGGGGAGGATAGCTATTCAATCATCTGATTGAGTGCTAAAGCCGGACGTTATTCAGCTAGCTAGCAAGCTAACGTCCCAGCAACAATAAAAAAGCACTTCCGGGTCAGTGAATTTTCCAAATAAAAGTCCTCCACGTAATAGTAGAACAGTGTCAATAAACGGTATATTTTATTCAATGAAAAATAATTCTGTATAACTTAACAATGATTCATATTTGTTCTTATTTAAGTGACATTTGAACCACGAAAACATGTTTCAAGGTCAAATAAAGAATAACACATTTCTGTATACAGTATACACATATAGCACTGCACAGGAAAACTGTCGATGTGTGTCCATAAAACCAGGGTCTAGTCTACTCACTGGAGTCCCTAGAAAACAAATCGGGTGAGTTTGAACAAAAATATAGGTCATAGGAAGTGTTGCTGGACTTTTACTGTGGTCAAAAAGTGTCAAAGGTGCTGGTCTAGTTCCAGGTCTTTCTGCAAAGTGTTCCAAGATGGTGTAAAGGGAAACTATAACCACATGTAACTACAATCCTTTATAATTTATTTAACCAGAGGTCACACTGAGATTTTTGCTGCAAGAAAGCAGCATAAATATACTGTAGTCAAGGATGGGCAAAACTTCCAAAATTCAATTACACAAAATACAATTACAAAATACCATAAAGATCAATGTATCAAAATAAACAACAAAATTATTGTATTTGAAATGTATTTAATGAAATACTTAAAAGGTGCAATATGCAGAAATCACTCCACCATTTCCTGGTTGCTAAAATTCTAACAGTTTGCCTAATTTCAGTTTGTGACAAAACATGCAATGTAGTGAATTATTGTACCATCTAAACCGCTGTGAAATATATTTTCAATAACCATAAATATATTCCTGACAGTTTGTGCAGAAATTATTTGGTTGTGCAAACCCACAGTTTCATCAGCTCTCCGGGTTGCTGGTCTCAGACGATTCTTCAGGTGAATAAGTCGATGTGTTTACAAGTGGTCGGCGGTTGTGAGGCCGGTTGGACACACTGCCAAATTCTCTAAAACGATGTTGGTAGAGAAAGGCTTATGGTACCACAAGGTTTGTGGTAGAGAAATTAACATTAAATTATCTGGCAACAGGTCTGGTAGACATTCCTGCAGTCAGCATGCCAATTGCATGCTCCCTCAAAACTTGAGACATCTATGGCATTGTGTTGTGCGACAAAACTGCACAGTTAAGAGTGGCCTTTTATTGTCCCCAGCACAAGGTGCACATGTGTAATGATCATGCTGTTTAATCAGCTTCTTGATATGCCACACCTGTCTGGTGGATGGATTATCTTGGCGAAGGAGAAATGCTCACTAAACAGGGATGTAAGCAAATTTGAGCACAACATTTGAGAGAAATAAGCTTTTTGTACATATGGAACATTTCTGGGGATCTTTTATTTCACCTCATGAAACATGGGACCAACACAACATATTGCGTTTATATTTTTGTTCAGTGTAGTTCATTGAGCATGCCATCAGACTTCGGATACCAATGCAGGGTGAAAGGTGACACGAAATGGTGAACTGCTATAAAAAAGAAATTGCATAAAGAATTTTGAAAATACAAATTACAGCGCTCAAAAGTATCTTGTTACAAAATACATTGGAGTATAGTTCAGCCCAGTGTAATGTTAATGACAAAATACTCAGAAGTGAAATACATATTTAAAATACATCCAACAGAAATATTGCATTGAGCAAACGCATAAGACACAACAAACCATAAAACATAACAATGAACGGAAGTTAAAAAGGCGCAAAGTGCATAAAACAGCTTAAAAGATCAGGTTTAAATACATGTGCAATTTGTGGTCAGCAGCCCTCCAATCTGGGATTTAAAATCATCAATCGGATAAAATTATCTCGTTTTAGGGCCTTCTGTAAAGTGTTCCAAGATAAGGAAAATGGAAACTATAGAGGACTTGCAGTAGACGTACGACGCCACCTGGTGGCAATGTTATAAGACCACATTAATTCATCCGACAACAGCTGAGTGACTACCACAAACTGCTTGATAATGGTGCCTTAAACTAGTTGATTCATCACCATGGTCATTTTCTGTTCAGTATTTGACTGCTCCAACGAGGCAGGAAAGACAACGAGGACATTTTTTTTACAGATTCCCTGTAACTATTTGTGATACACTCCAGCAGGTATATTTCACTGGTCATCCCCAAAGTCAACACTTCCTTTGGCCGCCTTTCCTTCCAGTTGTCTGCTGCCAATGACTGGAACGAATTGCAAAAATCTCTGAAGCTGGAGTCTTATATCTCCCTCTCTAACTTTAAGCATCAGCTGTCAGAGCAGCTTACTGTACTTGTACACAGCCAATCTGTAAATAGCACGCGACAGCTACCTCGTCCCAATATTATTACTTACCCTCTTGTTCTTTGCACCCCAGTATCTCTACTTGCACATCATCATCTGCACATCTATCACTCCAGTGTTAATGCTCAATTGTAATTATTTCACCTCTATGACCTATTTATTGCCTTACCTCCCTACTCTTCCACATTTGCACACACTGTACATAGATTTTCTATTGTGTTATTTATTGACTGTACGTTTGTTTATGTGTAACTGTGTAATTGCTTTTGTCGCACTGCTTTGCTTTATCTTGGCCAGGTCGCAGTTGTAAATGAGAACTTGTTCTCATCTGGCCTACCTGGTTAAATAAAGGTTAAAAAATAAGTCTCAAGAACTGTCGGAAAAATGAAAAAACGTTTTTACCCGTCAAGACCCAAATCCAGACAGCCTTCAGTACAGGGTCTGCAACAATAATTGTATCACTGGTTAGTCAAATCTGATTGATTTTGAGTTTAGCAGTTATTCTAACCAGGTGTTAACAACAACATTAAATTAGCCAGCTAGATAGCTTATAGTGTAGCTATTAGCATGTGTCGCGTGAGTTTCACGTTTTGGGAAGCAATTTTTTTACCATAAATTTGCACCTTTATAACAAAGGATTACATGCATCTATCATCGCATTTGCAGCCTTATGTAAAACTACTATTCCTAATGTTGTGAGTAGATTGGATAGTCACAATGTAGGCTATTAATGAGCACATAGTGGCATATGTTTGGATGTTAAATGACCAGTATTGGCTATATCAGAGAAGTTGCTTTCCTTTGCAGGGAAAAATGTGGTCTTTTGATAAACATTGTATCCACTTCTACTACACTTTATGACTCGAGACATTATTACTCCAATCATATTTAATACACAGCCGACACTGCTGACAACAGATCAATGAAAACGACCTTGTCTTGAATGTAACCATGTAATCTAGGTCTATAAAAAAGGGATTCAGCTTGCAGTTGCCAAACTGAGCAATCGGGGGAGAAGGGCCTTGTTCAGGGAGGTGACCAAGAACCCGATGGTCACTCTGACAGAGCTCCAGAGTTCCTCTGTGGCGATGGTTGTCCTTCTGGAAGGTTCTCCCATCTCTGCAGCACTCCACCAATTAGGCTTTTATGGTAGAGTGGCCAGATGGAAGCCACTCCTCAGTAAAAGGCACATGACAGCCCACTTGGAGTTTGCCAAAAGGCACCTAAAGACTCTTAGACCATGAGAAACAAGGTTTTCTGGTCTTATGAAACCAATATTGAACTCTTTGGCCTGAATGCCAAGCATCACGTCTGGAGGAAACCTGACACCATCCCTACGGTGAAGCATGGTAGTGGCAGCATCATGCTGTGGGGATGTTTTTCAGTGGCAGGGACTGGGAGACTAGTCAGGATCGAGGGAACAATGGAAATTTCTTGTTAACAAACTATAGTTTTGGCAAGTCTGTTAGGACATCTACTTTGTGCATGACACAAGTAATTTTCCCAACAATTGTTTACAGACAGATTATTTCACTTATAATTCACTGTATCACAATTCCAGTGGGTCAGAATTGTACATACACTAAGTTGACTGTGCCTTTAAACAGCTTGGAAAATTCCAGAAAATGGTGTCATGCCTTTACAAGCTTCTGATAGGCTAATTGACATCATTTGAGTCAATTGGAGGTGTACCTGTGGACGTATTTCAAGGCCTACCTGTAGCTCAGTTGGTAGAGCATGGTGTTTGCAATGCCAGGGTTGTGGGTTTGATTCCCACGGGGGGCCAGCACAGAAAATGAAATGTATGCATTCACTACTGTAAGTCGCTCTGGATAAGAGCGTCTGCTAAATGACTAAAAAAAAATAATAATAAAAAAAAAAAACTCAGTGCTTATTTGCTTGACATAATGTAAAATCAAAAGAAATCAGCCAAGACCTCAGAAATAAAATTGTAGACCTCCTCAAGTCTGGTTCATCCTTGGGAGCAATTTCCAAACGCCTGAAGGTACCACATTCATCTGTACAAACAATAGTACGCAAGTATAAACACCATGGGACCAAGAAGCCTTCATACTGCTCAGGAAGGAGACGCATTCTGTCTCCTAGAGATGAACGTACTTTTGTGAGAAAAGTGCAAATCAATCCCAGAACAACAGCAAAGGACCTTGTGAAGATGCTGGAGGAAACAGGTACAAAAGTATCGATATCCACAGTAAAACAAGTCCTATATCGACATGACCTGAAAGGCCGCTCAGCAAGGAAGAAGCCACTGCTCCAAAACTGCCATTAAAAAGCTAGACTACGGTGTGCAACTTCACATGGGGACAAAGATCATACTTTTTGGAGAAATGTCCTCTGGTCTGATGAAACAAAAATAGAACTGTTTGGCCATAATGACCATTGTTATGTTTAGAGGAAAAAGGGGGAGGCTTACAAGCCGAAGAACACCATCCCAACCGTGAAGCACGGAGGTGGCAGCATCATGCTGTGGGGGTGCTTTGCTGCAGGAGGGACTGGTACACTTCACAAAATAGATGGCATCATGAGGGAGGAAAATTATGTGGATATATTGTAGCAACATCTCAAGACATCAGTCAGGAAGTTAAAGCTTGGTCGCAAATGGGTCTTCCAAATGGACAATGACCCCAAGCATACTTCCAAAGTTGTGGCAAAATGGCTTAAGGGCAACAAATTCAAGGTATTGGAGTGGCCATCACAAAGCCATGACCTTGAGAGCAAGCATCCCAAGTCTCCAGTGGTCCCAGTACTGGTTGATGTGCAGGCCTAAGGGACCACACACACTCAAATAGACCTACAGCTGGGGTAAGATTCTTCCATCATTCACACGCAGTAGACATAGTGTAAACGACCATGTTGTAAACAAAATGCTGTCCTCAATGCTTAAATTGTATTGTCTATGGCTCAATTTGTGGAAATGCTGTGATCGCTAATAGTCTTTAATGTTGTGATTCCGAGACACACGATGACCACGATTTAAATGCTGCAACTGAGATGGAATGACGTCAAGGGACACACGCTGAGACAACGAGTATGACTGGACATGGGCCAGATATTTGCGACTACGACCTGAAAGGGGTGCAGAAGCACACCAGCACCCCATTTTATGTTTATTCCATGGCCAACCATCTCTCTAGCTACCCCTTATTCCACACTATGCCTTTTATGCTCCTTGGTCCCTCAACTTCAGACACTTTATAACTATCCATCTTATCTCCATAAACCTACCCTGCCTTCACCCATTTTCCCTATCCTGCTTCCTTCACCTGTTCTTCTCCTGATTTCATAACATCTACTCAGTAACCCGTTTAAAAGTATTGTGGTGTACTGTTCTTGCTACCTTTTTTTTCGACAAAATGGGTGTTGATATAGCTGCATTTAGGCATAGCTTCCTTGTTTTGAGTCTAAGTGTTTCTCATTCTGCTGGAGTTGACCTTGTATTTCATATAAAACCTACCTTACGCATCCATTTTCTATTTGTAACTCTCCCACCGAAATTACAATATGCTGTTTTGCATTTTGTGTTATTTGTTGCTGGTCTAATTCCTAAAATGGAAAAGCAGAAGAATCTGTGTGCTCTTGGACAGTAATAATAGTTTATATGGTGCTCTTCGATGTTCCAGGTTTGTGGCATTGATGAATAAATAATGTAATGTTTACTTATTCAGATGTTTATATGTTATGTATAAAAGACATGTGTATGCATTGTTTACTATTTTGATTTCTTTAAAACAAGGTAATTGTTGGAGTTCATGTGATTGATGTGTGACTAGGTGTATTATTGTCAAGTAAATATGCTTATTCATTAATGATTATGGATATATTCTGCAATGAAGTTCATTTGCCATGAATCTGCAACGAACATGTCAAACAAGTTAGTTCTGAATTGATTTAATACAGCAGTGCATTTGAACACCATGAATTGAAATAGATTTCACCTTGTTCATATAGTTGGCAGAAATGATAAGCGATTAAACAAAAACCCTCCACTGGCTGAAGGAGAAGAGGCTTCTGGAAAAGTAAGAGTATGTTGCCCATTATATCATCTAGGTAGGTTGCTCGCTATATAGCTTCTTTGAAAAAAAATGAGCCTAGTATTATTCATGGCACATTATACATATCTGATTGCTACTAGGATATTCTGTAAATGACCAAATGCACAAGACAACAAATTAGTTCAATAAAATATGGAACAGTAATCAAAAATGTTCGATACATCTTTCGTTTTGGATCAAAGTAGCTAGTAGCTAGCTGGCAGACATCAAAGATGTCAGCAAGAGATAACGTGCAGGAGCTTGCAAGGATTTGTAGTTTTGCATGTCTACTTTGATGCTACTTAGCATTTTCGAATATGAGAGTAAATAGAGGCGAATATAATCACGCCAGGGTAAGCCTACATGAAACACAGCCCTTATTTGAAGTGTTTTTAAAATCCCAAATGGATAAAATGAATGGTGGAAAAACGATTGGAACTATTTCGGTGTTTGACCGCTAGGTTTTATGGGTATTATGGCGTGTCCACTGTGGGGCTCAATAATAAGATACAACGAACTGAAGCGAGCAACCTACAATTCACAACATGGCATCTTATTTTCATTGTTGCTAGCCATCTGACCATTCAGAATCATAACGCATGCCTTTCGGCCACATTGATGCCCATGCATCATTTTTGTGAAGTTGTCAGCCAACCCGTCTTTACTTAAGCTATAAGGCACGAGGGGGTGTGGATATTGGCCATATATCACAAACCCATGAGGTGCCTTATTGCTATTATAAGCTGATTACCAATTAAATTAGAACAGTAAAAAAAATGTTTCTTAAACTGTGGTATACGGTCTGATAAACCAGAGCTTTCAGCCAATCAGTATCCAGGAGCCAAACTACCCGGTTTATAAATACAAATATAGAACTGTACAGGACAAACAATCGATTGTGTGTCCATAAAACTAGGGTCTAGTCTACTCAATAGAGTCCCTAGAATACAAAACAGGTGAGTTAGAACAAAAAGCCAGGTCATAGCAATTTCTAAATCCTCAACCTTCAGCAAACCTGTGAAAGGCCGCTGTGACTATAGCGACTCCTCCAAGATCAAAGAAAAAAAAATGGGGTGAAATTGGGTAACGATGATCTCTAACGGTTGGAAGAGTAGCTACACCTACGAGAAAAGCAGTTTCTCAATTGTTTACACACATTTTCTTAAAGTATGCCTCATTCTCAGAACTCTACACACAAATCAAAAAACAAACACACAATGGGCAAAACCCCTCAATTCTCCAGCAAAATGAAACTTTACATTCAAAACAATGTTATTTCTTATCAAAATGGTATTTTGTTTTCAAATGACACACACAAACCATCATATGAATAGACATTTATAAGAACCAGTTGAACACTGATGTGCTCAATGTAAAACTATGATAAATGGAAAACACTTCTTCTCCATTCATCATAATGACTTAGGCCTTTTTTTGGTTCAGTGTTGCCATTACTACAGACATAAGTGTGTTGTAAAATATTTGAGAATATTGTTTTTATACTCAGAACACACAAATACACGGTAACAAATATATTTTATTTTTCCCACAAAACAATGTACACATTGTACATCCCATTCCCAACCAACACAACGTTGCACATACAGTGGTCTACATAGAAAACAGAAGAATTTAATGTATACAGTTACAGTAATAAATTTTTTTTAAAAACTGTGCTGCATCCTCTGTTCTGTTGCGGTCTGGCCACAGCACCTCATCCACATCACAAGCAATGTTTTCCCTGGCCAAGCAGCGGGGGAAATATCACCTAGCATGGCGATTCCAGCCATGAACAGCATCAGCTGCTATATCTCCACATGCGTCTTCCATAGCTTGGAGAAGAGGTATACGCGTTTGTGGATTTCAGTCATACACTTTCCATCTCCAGGCAGAAAAAAATTCCTCAATAGGATTGAGGAATGGAGAATATGGAGGGAGATAAACAACTAAAAAGCGTGAGTGGGCAGTGAACCAGTTACGAACCAGAGCAGCCCTGTGGAAACTTACATTGTCCCAAATGACAACGTACCTGAGCTGCTCTGGGCCGTCTACCTGATCTGGTGGAATGAGTGTGTTGTGTAGGGTGTCCAGGAATGTGATCAGATGGGCGGTGTTGTAGGGGCCACGGATAGCATGGTGATGGATGACGCCGTGGTGGGTAATCGCTGCACACATTGTGATGTTCCCTCCATGCTGGCCAGGGACTTGAACAATGGCACGCTGGCCGATGATATTCCTTCCCCTCTTTCGTCTTTTTGTGAGGTTGAATCCAACCTCATCAATGAAGATGAACTGGTGCTCCACTGCAGCCACCTCTAGCTCAAGGACTCTCTGAAACACACATGACAATATCAGAAATAGACATGGAGTGGTCACTATTGTGAAGCACAATCATTATGATTACAATACTGAAATATGTATAATTTATACAGTGTTGAGAGTATGCATCAATTGTGGGATTGTATAGGACTCACTTGCACAGTTATATCACAATTCTTTGACTCTTTCTGAATTGCGTTCAAATGGCACCCTGTAGACCTGCTTCATCCTGAGATTATTTCTGCGCAAGACACGGTCCAGTGTTGATAAGCTTACCCTATCAATATTTTGAAATATCTCAGGATATTTTTCTTTGTATTTGCCGTAATGCTATGGCGTTATTTTCTAGGACCATGTTCATGATTTCAGTTTCCTGTTCAGGAGACAGAACACGTTCCCGACCACCTTGTGTTGGTAATCTTTCAGTTCTGCCAAACAAATAGTAAAATACTGTAAATACAAAGTAGGAATACATTTCCCAAATACTTGAAACATACTTTATTTTTACAGTCCTACAGAACAGTCCACAGGCAATACTGTACTACTGTACTCATTGAGTACTGTATTGATATGGAGTACTGCAATTTTCTAGTGAGAGTAGATTTCTTACCTATTCTCATTTCAAGGAATGTCCGGATGATGGATGCTACAGTGTACCTGCTCAAATTTGGCTGTACTCTTTGCCCAGCCTCCCTCATTGTTAGACCATGGTTGACCACATGGTCAACCAAAGTGGCTCGGATCTCCTCTCTGTCCTTGTCCTCTCTGTCCTTGTCCTCTCTGTCCTCCTCCTCTTACTCTCACTCCTCTGGCTCTGCCTCTGATTCCAATGTTGGCATCCATTGCTCCAAAACAGAAGAGCTCACCTGTTGCCCTTTTATGCTAAAGCTCTGATTGCTAATTGTAAAACTGTGTGACGGGTGTTTGCCCATGTGATGAGTCAGTGTGCATATTTGAATGGCAGTGTGTTCATTGTGAAAACAAGAGATTTTCTGCATGAAAATTGTGCCAAATGCAAAGAATTGTGTGTACTGTTTTGAAAAAAGTGTGTTTTAGAACTGCAATTTGAGTGTAATGCAGGAATTGTGCTTGTAGTTTAGCAGAATTGGTTCAGGGGGTTGGTGCATGAGTTACATGTTGTGGTCATTGTGTCTCAAGTACCAGTATTTGTGTGTAAACAATTGAGAAAAACTGTAATGTCAGGGATGGTCTTTGATTTTGTTAAATGAATCACATTTTTAAAATCAGCTATATTTTAATGTGGAAAGACTGTTGTCCCATGCTTCCTCTTTTGGGCAAATTTCGTCAAGGCTTTGTCCCTTGTAATCTCTACATTTTTTTCTAAAATCTCATTTGTTGATAGATTTAAATAATCCTCTATTGCCCAGTTTCTATTCCGAGATGTTAATGCTGTAACGCATGAAGCTGTCATAAACCATATTCTGCTCTCTCTCTCTCCCTCTCTCTCGCTCTCTCTCTCTCTCTCACACACACACACACACACACACACACACACACACACACACACACACACACTACTGTGGAGCCAGTGGCTCTAGCTCTCTGGTTGCCTGGTAACTGTTGGCGTGGCGTGGTTGCTAGGGCCATGTAGGATAGGAAGGGGGGAGCCTAAACCGCAGCTCTGATTTCTAGTGAACTGAATTGAGTCAGTCAGTGGGGAGAAGAGGAGAGGCCACTGCTTGCAGCAGACATGCACACACAGACCCTCTCTGTCTCTCTCTCACACACACACGCATGAGCACACACACGGATGCGCCTAGTACATACACACACAGGGCTCTAATGAACAATAGAAGCTGTGCCAACGGGGCCCTGGGCTAGTCAGACAAGCCCTTGTTCAGGGTCACACAGACAGCCCTAATGGCTCTGGCCAAAAGTAGTAGACTACATAGGGGATATAATTTCATTTAGGACACAGGCAGTGTGTTCATATATCAGACATCCGTGACTAATTGACCAACAGGGAGGTGTCGTTAGTAGGATTTCTGATGGAGCATCCATCACGCACCCACACTCACACTCACATAGACATATACACACACAGTCTTAGATCATAAATAATGAAGAGTGCTTTTCTGGCTGTCTTCTATGTTGACATTGATGTGAGAGAGAGAGAGAGAGAGACAGGGAGGGAGAGAGAGAGAGAGAGAGAGAGAGAGAGAGAGGGAGAGAGAGACAGGGAGAGAGAGAGAGAAACAGGAGAGAGAGACAGGGAGAGAGAGAGAGAGAGAGAGAGAGAGAGAGAGAGAGAGAGAGAGAGAGAGAGAGAGAGACAGGGAGAGACAGGGAGAGACAGGGAGAGACAGGGAGAGAGAGAGAGAGAGAGACAGGGAGAGACAGGGAGAGAAAGAGAGAGAGACAGGAGAGAGAGACAGGGAGAGAGAGAGAGAGAGAGAGAGAGAGAGAGACAGGGAGAGAGAGAGAGAGAGACAGGGGAGAGAGAGACAGGGAGAGAGAGACAGGGAGAGAGAGACAGGGAGAGAGAGAGAGAGAGAGAGAGAGAGAGAGAGAGAGAGAGAGAGAGAGAAAGAAATGGGCAGAGAGAGATCATGGTAAATACTTCCTACAGAACTGTCACGTGTGCATTTCATTAACAAGCCACACGGTGGAGCTGTCTCACAATATTTTCTCTGGGTTTTTCACAATAATACAGAGCGTGGAAATTAGGTCAGAAATAGCATAGTAGTCTATTCTTTACTTCCTCCTTCCTAGTCAGTGAGGGAGCTGACCTCAAATCATCATGCATTTTCCAACCATTGTGATTTCATGGACACAGGATCCTGAGTGACATGGTAAAATGATGCTCCCTTTATGCAGGTTATCAGAAAATGTAGGCTACATAACCCAGGCTATAAAACGGCCACTTAGGATTTCTATTCAAATGTAAAAAGCCCTTTCAAATAGATTTCTGTTTTGATGGTTAGCACAAGGGGGTAGCTGTTACTTTGTTAGACTTGTGATCTTGATCCTGCAAACTACAATTACTACACTCTCTCACAAAATGGGTGGCATTGGAAGGTCTGACTAACTGCTTTTACCATTATCAGGCAGATTATATATATTTTTAAAAAGCTTATTTACTTATATAATTATAGGATGCCTTGAAAGAGAGACTGGGGGACATATAGAAGCAGTGAGTAAAACAAAAATGCTATTATGCTCTCTGACAATGTGACACTTTTCCACCATTTCCATGGTGACAGTGTAGTGCACAGGAAGCTGTAGGCAGGGTGTGCATGGGTGGGGAGGGGTATCAGTACACTCCAGCTGGGCTGGTGTGTGTGTGTGTGTGTGTGTGTGTGTGTGTGTGTGTGTGTGTGTGTGTGTGTGTGTGTGTGTGCGTGCATGCATGCGTGTGTGTGTGTGTGTGTGTGTGCGTGCGTGCGTGCGTGTGTGAGCGTGTGTGCGTGTGTGTGTGTGTGTGTGTGTGTGTGTGTGTGTGTGTGTGTGTGTGTGTGTGTGTGTGTGTGTGTGTGTGTGTGTGTGTGCGCTCATGATGGCAGGATGTGGCAAAATGTTGAAGTTCAAGTACTTATATTTTCCCAGCTGACAAAAGAAGAACAGAAACTCAACCTCAATATCATATTAAACTCACTCAATTTTGACACACTCTTTTGTCACACTATGACACAATTCCTTAGTACATTTCTTGAAATCTTCATAACTTAATCTGACAGTAAACCTCCTTGTAGCCTACCCTGTCCCCACCCCCCTATCTCCAAATATTCAGTAAAACTAAGAGCAGAAAGTTAACAAGTACACCGTAATATCTTGTTATAACTGTCCTTGTTCTTCCTCCTGCCTGTCCACCAACACAGTCATGACTCATAACCCCAGGCTGCTACCATGACAACCATGTCATGTGGCCTGTCCTGTTGATGCACACTAAACACAAAACAGACACTTCAGTCAAGCACATAAAGCCACACTCACACATACACTTTCAGTTTCAGTTGAAGACGGTTAACCCCCCGCCCCCATGCAAATGCACTATAATGATGTATATGACGTGTGCGTACATGTGAGCGTATGTGATGTGCATTATCATGATAATGCTTATGGACCCTCCCTAAACTTGTCTTTAATGTCTAATTTCACCAGTTATGCCAGTTTCTCTCTCTCCCTCTGTCTCGTTTGCATGGAAACAGCACCATACTGTATCCTGTAAAGCTGTAAGTGAGTTACTGCTTTTATCCCCCGTCAGGTTGACTTTGTACTGTTTTAGTGTCAACAAACTTGTGATATCTATCAAAATATAGAACTGTGTGTGTGTGTGTGTGTGTGTGTGTGTGTGTGTGTGTGTGTGTGTGTGTGTGTGTGTGTGTGTGTGTGTGTGTGTGTGTGTGTGTGTGTGTGTGTGTGTGCGTGCCAGCGTATGTGCATGCATGTGTGTGAGTATTTTACATTCAGATGTTGGTGTGGTGAGGGAGGCATATGTGTTGGCTTGGTAACCAACCTAGTATCCAGTGGCAACAGAGGTCTATTGAGCAGCCAGCGATGGCTCTGTATTGGCTGCTCTGTGCCCACCACACGCCTGTGTCACAGAGACAGTCCCTATGAAGAGTATTCACATAACAGGCATTGATTACTAAAAGGGGTTATTACAGTTCACCAGTCATTGTATAAACAACACTGAGCCTGTATTTAGTCACACCTTGTAATAGGCTTCATCACTATCAGACACTGATGTCACCTTTAGCGATCACAACATAGACACCAGCAACTACAAGAAAACCATCAACTAGTTAACTAGTCTTTTAGCTTTGTCCTCAAAAGAAAATGAGGTCCTGCTTAAGTGTCACTAGAACCAAGGTATTACCTGCTATTTACACATGTTATGTAACAAAGTTGCAAAGTTGCTTAGGAGCTAGAAGTAGAGTTGCCATGTCTGTCGGCGCCATCTTGCCTTACAGGTATACCAGTTGTAAGTACTATGTCAAAGAGAGATAGAGAGAAAGAGAGAGAGACAGAGAGAGATAATTGCATCAGCATGTGTGTTTAGTTAGCTGTCCATCTATCAGCACCTGTAGCAGTTGATCTTACAACAGTTCTTTGTAAAAAACGACTTATGGACAGAAACCTGCAGGTGGCCGCAGTGAACACAGCTACCCTTTAATCACACACACACACATTTGAGTCATTTAGCACACGCTCTTATGCAGAGAGACTTACAGTCAGTGCATTCATCTGAACATAACTAGGTGAGACAACCACATATCACAGTCATAGTAAGTGGTTATAATAGTTATTTCCTCAATAAAGCAGCTGTCAGCAGAGTCAGTGCTAGTACTAAGAGTGAAAACACAAACACACAACACACACACTCAACACACACTCACGCGTGCATGCACAGACGCACACAAGCACACATTCACCAACAGTTGTAATTACAGTTCACCAGCCATTGTCTACACAGAACTGAGCCTGTATTTAGTCACACCTGGTAATAGGCTACATCACTATCAGACACTGATGTCACCTTTAGCGATCACAACAAGACCTGTCGAGTGTTTGGTTACCACTAACGATGCTCAGCAACATTTTTCACAATGTACAAAGTGAGAGTGAAGCCATGATGTTTGTCTCATGGTGTTAAGATCCTTAGCTTGTCTGTCATTCTCACTCTCATCCTCTGTCTCTTCCACAGAAATACTGAATCATGTCTGAAGGTCTGAAGGTACTGTATCTATAGCAGAGCTCTTCAACCCTGGAGAGTTCCTGGAGAGCTACCCTGCTGTAGGTTTTCTCACAGTTGTAACTAACCTGACTCAGTTTATTAACCAGCTATTTGTTAGAATCAGGTGCGCTAGATTCGAGTTAAAGTGAAAACCTACAGGACAGTAGCTCACCAAGAACAAGTTTCAAGTATTATTAGTCGCATGTATGGGATACAGCGTCCAACGAAATGCTTACTTGCAGGCTCCTGAATGGTTGGACAGTCCTGATCTGTAGGGACAGACACAACAAGCAGAGGAGGAGTCTTTGTCTCTGTGTCCCGCCAGTAGGCTGTCAGAGCCTGTCCCCCCAGCACTCCTACCCCCCGCTCCCCAGCCCCCCTACATCCCGTTCCCCCAGCCCCCTCCCTTGTTTGGGCCGCTGTGTTCAGAGAGGGCAGATGGCTCATTACCATAAATAGGACAGCTAGAGACAGAAAGAGTGTGAGGGAGAGGGGCCACCACCCCCACACCATCCAAGGGGACCATGATGCCTGCCCTGCCGCCCAAAAACCCAGGAAATTGGAGGACGTTGCTAGGTGGGGTAGAAACACAATGCTGCCTGACTGCTTGACTGTATGACTCCCCCTACCCTCCCATTCGACCTAATCCCAGCTCACGCCCCGTCATCCCCTGCTTTGGGGACAGTGTGTGTGTGTGTGTGTGTGTGTGTGTGTGTGTGTGTGTGTGTGTGTGTGTGTGTGTGTGTGTGTGTGTGTGTGTGTGTGTGTGTGTCTGTGTGTGTGTGTGTGTGTGTGTGTGTGTGTGTGCTCTCTGCTCCGGGGACAGTGGCTGCCTCTCTCTCTCTGCTGGTCAGGGACAGATGGCCGATGGGCCCTACCATTGCTACAGCTGGAGCCAGGCTGAGGGCTGAGCCAGCACAGTGGGGCCTGGGGTGTGTGTGTGTGTGTGTGTGTGTGTGTGTGTGTGTGTGTGTGTGTGTGTGTGTGTGTGTGTGTGTGTGTGTGTGTGTGTGTGTGTGTGTGTGTGTGTGTGTGTGTGTGTGTGTGTGTGTGTGTGTGTGTGTGTGTGCGCGCGGGTGTGTGTGGCCAGCACAGTGATACCTGGCAGAGGGAGCTCACACCTTCTCCTCTCCGGCCCTCTAGGAGCAGGGTGCCGGAAGAGAGAAGTGTTAGGGCCTGGGTTGCAGACTATGAATAGCACCACACTTGCTGACTCACACCATGTTGGTATATCAACCAAAAATCCATAAATGTTTCATTGTAGTGTGTTGTTGAACGGTTGATGGCTCTTCTACTCTGAAAGGTGCTCTGTCATACATCTTACATCTTACAAATACATTTGACATACAAACTCAAACTTATATAAAAGGTTATTCGCATAAATTTCACTTCTCCTTGGTTCATTGACTCCTAACAGTCAACTAGGCCCTGAATACATGCATTGATTTAGAAATGTATTTAAATGTACAAATAGACATATCTTCTCTCACCCTAAAAAACAATCACTCAGGAGACTCACGTTTCAAGGCCCCTGGATCCCAGTACAGATAAGGACCAGACGGGGGCAATTTTCCCTGTCTGTGGAATGCCATTCAAGACAAATCAACACTGGAGACACAATATCACATCTGCTCAGGCTAGACCTCATAGGTCAATAGGGCAAAGGTAAAGAGGAAGAGAAGAGCAGAAGAACACAAGGAAGGAGAGAAAGAGGAATAGAGAACTCATGAAGAATTAATATAGCGGGGACAATGTGAAAAAAATTATTTTCCTTCACTTTCATACATTTTCATCACAAAAAAACAGAATATGTACATGCAGCTATTATGTATGAACATGTAATAAGACTTGTCTTTTGTTTGAGCTGTAAATAGAGAGCTTTTTGATGAGTAAAGAAAGGAGAGATGGCACGAGAAAAAACAAGAGGGAGGGACATGACAGTTGACCGACCAGAAGGAGAAAGAGAAAGAAAGGACGCGTCCCAATAATCTCTCCTTCTCGCTGAAGTCTGCACTCGTTCACTACTCCCCACAAATGTTTAAGTATTAGATTGGTGCAGGCATGGGCTAGAGGGAGTTCCCATATACCGGTCATTTTCTTTTAAATCCATGAAAGGACGTGAACAAGTGTACGCTTTGGGAAAAAGGAGAGATTATTGTGACGCAACCAAGAGTGTGGCAGGGCTGGCAGCAGTAGCATGAACGGAGAGCAGAACAGAGCCAGGCTGGCAAGCAGCTCCCTGCGCAGTGATATGGTACTGGTACTGGTACTCCCTGCATATAGCTTCATTCTTGTGTCATTTATTCCATTTGTGTTACTATTTTAATTGTTCTAAAAACAAAATTGCTCTGCGTCGTTGGGAAGCATTTCACGGAGAAGTCTAAGTCTTATTGATTTGATTTGATTTTGATTTGCTGTGCTGTCTCACCTCCCCAACATTGATCCTGGTTTCGGCACCCTACCTACCCTGCAGCCACATTCTCCTCTCCTCCCCTCTCCCCCCTTCCCTCCTCCCCTACTCTCCTCTACCCCCCTCTCCCCCTCCCCTCCTCCCCTACTCTCCTCCTCCCACCCGCTACTCTCCTCCTCCCCTTCCCTCCTTTCCTCCCCTCCTCTCCTCTGCCATGCTTCATTACCCTGTGCTCAGTGAGGCAGAGAGAGGCAGCACACGCTTCTTTCTATCCACACACACACTGTCTGCAGCCGTGTTGCCCATAGCCACAGCCAGCCAGCCAGGCAGGCTCCCCATAGACCTAGAGTTCTTTATACAGCCCCACGCCCCTAGGCAACGGGTCACACTCACTCACAGCCGTACACCCCACTGTACACTCACGTCTACACAATAACAATGTCCACACCACTATAGTTCCACAACTAACATTTTAGCATGCTAACACTTGCCCTTTAGCGCTTTACATTTCCAACACTCTGTACACACTAACTCTATTCAAACTAATTAGGACATATACTTATGTAACACTAACAGACACTAATAGACACTCAACCCCCATAGTGTGTAGAATGTATCCCAAGTTTTTGTGATGCATATCCTTGACAGTCACTGCACAGTAATTGTACACACACACATGAACTTTATTAACAAACACACACACATGCTGCTCAGGGAACAATAGCTAGCTCCACGGCAGCCTACTATGGAGCTGATGGTGCCAGACAACATTGGCAGGGCACAAACACCACAATTGTCCCACCAACACAAAGTGTACTTGTGCCCGAGGCAGAGTGGGGTGGATGGGATGCTGTGTAAATCAATGTGGTGGCAGTAGGACTGGTACACTCTTAGATAAAAAGGTTCCAAAAGGGTTTTCCGCTGTCCCCATAGGTGAACCCTTTTTGGTTCCAGGCAGAACTCTTTTGTGTTCCATATAGAACCCTCTATAGAAAAGGCTCTACATGGAACCCAAAAGGGTTCTACCTGGAACCAAGAAGGGTTCTTCAAATGGTTCTACTATGGGGTCAGCCGGAAAGCCTTTAAGTTTCTATACAGCACTGTTTTTTGTAAGAGCATAGAGCCCAAAGTACTCAGTGTTGTTACCTCTGGCAAGCCTTCACTGGTTACACTGAAGATGTTGAGGAAGACTTACTCTGAACCCCCTTTCACTGTAAACAACAACAACAACAAACAACTGATGAGTGAGGATGAACACATTTACAATTTTGGATCATTTCAACATTGTAATGAACTATACTAAACATAACACAACATGTCAGAGTGGCTTGTCTATCTGTATGTCTGTCTGTCTGCCATCCGTCTGTCTTTTCATCCTCTTTCCCTTGTCAGTTAATAGACTTGCCGAGGTGTTCATTTGCCAGCATGAGGCAGTCATTACCAGTAGAAAACATAATTTAGCAGGGTAATAGAACAGTCCAGGATCAATAGGCTAATTTAATTGCCCCTGCATGTGGTTGATTGTATTGCAGGGTTATTTGCAGGAGCTTTTATAGAGGGGAATTATCCTCCCATGCAGTTTTACTGGGGCTATAAACCGTGAAGCACAATCACAGCAAAGAAGAGAAACTAGCCTGGTCTCAGATCTGTTTGAGCTGTCTAGTCTACTTGTGGCTGTCATAGCGACAGTACAAACAGATCTGGGACCAGGCTTAAGAGAAACGGTTGTTATTGCTCAATAAGAAACTCTGTCCAACTGTAGTTACTACCAGCACTGAATTGGTTGCTACAATGACATAAAAGCAGGCAAAGTTCAGTACTATGCTGTTATATTGCTAAACTGAAGTTCAGGAGTCGCCGTTTCAATGGACATTGCAGGTTGTAAACGTGATAAAAACAGGGTAAGTCACATGCCATATATCCAAGCCTTCCTTGACAGCTTGGACAATGCCATTTCCCTAGCTGTCAGCACTCTATTGGCAGTCTAACTCATCGGGTTGGAGTTAAACTTTGCACCGCTATACTCTCCAGTTGTCCCTTTGGTCCTTCCAGGAGAAGCTGTGACCAATTGCGGTTGTAAATCCAGGTCCTGACTCCGGAGATCCCCATCAGTCAATACTTTAGTACCAGGCTTTACAACAAAGCCCAGGCCAAGCCAGGCCCAGGGACACTGCTTTGTGGGCGGTGATTGTATTTGTGTTGGTGCTACAGTATATCTCCATGCTCGGTAGTCAGGCAAAGTTGAGGATAAGCCAAAACAAAATAGAAAAAAGGAAGCCTGTATAATGCAGAGAAGATACTTAATGTAGACACTGTGTAAACAGAGGTAGGAGCAGAATTACATAGAGCAACATGTTTCGACCAACCAGTCTTCCTCAGACTGTGGATATGGAAATGGAGGCAGGGGTAGAGCTGTGGAATCCCACTCCTCTTGAACAATCCCAGGAACTGGAGTGGTTAGGTTTTCTCTAGGAAGTGGGTTGATCCCGTGATCAGAGAGAGGCATCTATTTCATGGTCAGTGCTCCAACCAGCAACTCCCAACTCCCTATTGTGATGTCATCCTCCTTTATGGAATGTCCAACCCCCCACTCAATCCAGGTCCCCTCTTACCCTCCTAGCTGAATAGGCCTAGCCTGGGGCCTATAGGGGCCTATTGATTTTGATCTGTGATGCCTTGGTGCCTCACACTAGTGCAGCTCTCACCCTGACCTGTAAAAAGGATAGCCACTCAAGAGCAGAGAGGGATTCCTTTTCAACCACTGACTGCTCTATACAGATAAATCCCCATGGCCAATGCTGTTTGGACTGTTGGGATTCATGTGAGATAATAATAATTTAATTCTCGCCACACTTCCTCTCCTAATCCCTGCCTTTCTGTCTTCCTGCTTCTCCTCCTGCTTAGTTATAATGGTGTAGATTAAAACTTTCTTACTGATTTTTAAACTGTTTCAAAGAAGTTGAAGAAATACTTATTAAAGGCAGAAACTCTTTTTCCACGGTTCATCGAACACAAAATGTAGACGTTGTCATTCATCTATCAGTAAACTTAGCCCGCAGCAGGACTTGGTTTATAAAACAGGATTTACTAAGCAGCTGCTTTAACATTCCTGCATAGAAGTCTGTTAAGTCCTTTTTTATCAGTTAAAACATTGCTGATTGTTGTTTGTTCGCGTTATAGTGTTTGTGTACCAAATGGCACCCTATTCCCTTTACAGTGCACTACTTTTGACCAGGACCCATGCATTATAGGAAGAATAGGGTGCCATTTGGGATGTAGCCAGGGCCTGGGTGTTCATCCTGCCCTGGAGTGAATCAACAGTTCAACACCTCATCAAAAACAATGACTATTTACATTTCTAACCTGAATAAATAGGCTGAATCAATATAGAATTACTGGCTAATTGTTTGGCTTTAGTCTTTCTGAATGTGTGTTCCCTTTTTCCTTCTGGATAGCCACTCAAGAGCAGAGAGTGATTCCTAGACAGGCCGTCATTGTAAATAAGAATTTGTTCTTAACTGACTTGCCTAGTTAAATAAAGGTTAAAATAATAATAATAATAATAATAATAAAATTAAAGAAAGAATGTTCCTACCTGCCTGCCTATTGAGTTATTTTATTGCCCCATCATTGAAGGAGGCCTTTATCAAGCTATAGATAAGAGACAGCCAGCGCCTGTTGACACAATTCATAAGGCCTGGTTAGCACAAAGGCCTGTCAAACACAGGGCTTCTGTAAACAAACAGTCTCCTGTACTGCATTTAGGATTATTACTGGAGGCTAGGGAGGAAAGGACAAGAGAGGAGCGGGAGGACAGGCATGGGAGGAGAGGGAAAGACCTAGGGAACAAAACCTGAAGAACAGATAAGTTAAAAGAAACTTGTTAACCGCACCTGGTTCTTAGGCAGGTTTTCAGGTCTTCAGTCTAACCCGCTGCCTCTGAGTACAGTGTATCGCTGCCGGCATGGGTTTGAATCTGCTCTATCAGCACTCTATCTCTCTCCACCAATAAACATACAAAATACTTCATAAAATGAATACTCTATATATTATTATTATTTTGTATTTATTTTTTTATCTACGGGTGTAGCTCAGCAAAGGTAAAGGGGTTTTCCTTGAAAATCAGGATGTCCAAAGGTTTCTTGTGTTCTGTCAACCCATTTTGTTTTTGATTGCCTCCCCCACACTTTTCTAGTGAACTTTGATCGTCATGTAATGGAGTAATAAGCCTGAGTTAGGGCTGGGCTCATTGACAGGGTAAACAAGCAGTATTTGCATTCGCCCAAGGGCAGGTACTGCCTGTCTGTCTGAGGCGCCGTCACTGCACACGTCACCTGGTGTAATGAAATGCAGTAAGTAACACTTACTTACTTACTTACTTACTTACTGCATTTCATTACTCAGGTGACGTGTGCAGTGATGGCTCCTCAGACAGACAGGCAGTACCTGCCTTTGGGCGAATGCAAATAATGCCTGTTTACCCTGTCCACTGGCCTTGAGATCCTTATCTATGGAAATACAGCTAAATAGCTGAGCAGAGTAGGCTGTGTGTGTGTGTGTGTGTGTGTGTGTGTGTGTGTGTGTGTGTGTGTGTGTGTGTGTGTGTGTGTGTGTGTGTGTGTGTGTGTGTGCGTGCGTGCGTGCGTGCGTGCGTGTGCGTGTGCGTGTGTGCTCATGAGTTTTATACTGTTTAACAACTTCAGTTTCAACTAATTAGCACAAGTTGGCCTGAGCGTAGTGATCCCCTGGGAACATCAGGGGATGGTGTGTGCATTTGAATGTTTTGAGTGAGTGGTGTGTCTCATATCACACTCACTCTGCAAATGAAAACATTGCACAAGTAGGATCATTACGCTTTGGTGGCGATTCCAATCGGTGTGTCTACAGCGTGATGATTCAGCCTCATTCTCACCAGTGCTGTCATCGGCCTCTGCTCCCTGTAAGAATATCATTTGACGGGAGTCATACAATAAAGAACAGGTGACAGAAGAAGGCAGTTCCACCGTATGACCCTTGTCCCCAATGGAACCCTCATCAGAGACCAGTCACACAAGACAAATATGGCCTCCCACCTTGCAATGCAATTACACATTCTCTTTCAGAAACACACCCTGGTGAAATCCCAATTAGCAATTTAATTCAACAAAATAATTAGATCCATATCGCCACTGCTGAAGGCACAGAGTGATGAGAGCACCACTGGCTTCCTGTTTCCTCCAGCGGGCCACAGGTTAAACACCTTTCATGTGTGTGTGCATGTGTGTGTGTGTGTGCATGCATGCCCCCCTGTATGCGTGCATACGCACGTGTTTGTGTGTGCAAGCCTGCCTACATAGATGTGTGTTCAGGCGTGTGTACGTGCATGCATGCGTGTGGGTGTGTGTAGTTCAACAAAATGTAAATCAAAACTAGACGTTAAACTGACGTCTGTGCCCAGTCGGGAGCATGTGGGTGCATGCTTGCGTGTGTACATGTGTATATTAATGACATTACCAGGCTTGTAGCAGCCATAACCTAATCTTCTGTAGAGATGCATTACAGACACGTCTATGTTAAGAGCTGCTTAAATTCAATAACAACTCCAGCACAGTGACTGAGAGCTGTTATTGAATTTTTGAATTTGCCACTTTAATAATGATGTTTACATATCTCGCATTACTCATCTCATATGTTTATATTGTATTTTATACCATCTATTACATCTTGCCTATGCCGCTCAGTCATTGCTCATCCATATATTTATATGTATATATTCTTATTCCATTCCTTTACTTAGATTTGTGTGTATTAGGTAGTTGTTGTGGAATTGTTAGATTACTTGTTAGATATTGCTGCATTGGCGGAATTAGAAGCACAAGAATTTCACTACACTCGCAATTAGTTCTGCTAACTATGCGTATGTGACCAATAAAATTTGATTTGATTTGATGTTGAGTGTTACCACAATCACAAATCCTCATAGGCCAAAAGTGGAACAAATATGACTGTGTAGTGTGTGGTAGTGTGTGTGTGTGTGTGTGTGTGTGTGTGTGTGTGTGTGTGTGTGTGCGTGTGCGTGTGCGTGTGCGTGTGCGTGTGCGTGTGTGTGTGTGTGTGTGTGTGGTTGCTCACCCTCTGGAAAGCTAACTAAGGTGTGAAGAGAGTATCAGGGGGGAGAAATAGCAAGCCAGGGAAATCAGAAGAGAGTCAGAATGAAGAGGACTTGTCATTAATGGAGTGTTTTAGGAGCTCCGACAGGGTTGGAATGGAGTATTGCTGTGTGTGTATGTGTGTGCGTGTGCGTGTGTGTGCGTGTGCGTGTGTGTGTGTGTGCAGCCTTTCTTATCGGCTAGCCGCCTGGCAGGGGAGTGTGTGTGTGTATGCGTGCGTGCTTGTGTGTGTGCGCGTACGAATGTGTGTGTGTGGGAGCTTGGACACTTGCGGTCCGTAAAAAGGGCCTGATTCATTTCCGCATGAGTGGGTCTCAGTGGGGCAGTGTCAGGCTAGCCAGGCCGCACAGATTTATAGACCATTAAAGCAGCAGGACTCCTGTTCCTCCTGACCACAACGCCACCACCACTACTAACACACTGCAGCCTGTTAATCTGACACACTGCACACACACACACACGCACACACACACACACACACACACACACACACACACACACACACACACATTGAAACATACACACACACATAGTCGCATGCATGCCCAAGAGCATGAACAAAATGCAAGCACGCACACACACACACACACACTCTTAGACACCAATCCTGATGTACTGCACACTCTCATACACATACACACACACACACACACACACACACACACACACACACACACACACACACACACACACACACACACACACACACTCTCACACACAGAAAATACACCGTATCTACAGATTGCATCCATCCTCATGTTTCATCCCTCCACTACCACCTCACATACATAATTCATCTCACACACTCAGTTCAACGGCTAGGCAGGTAGACTAGTGTTTAGAGCGTTGGGCCAGTGACCGAAAGGTTGCTGGTTTGAATCTGTCGATGTGCCCTTGAGCAAGGCACTTAACACAAATTTGCTCCAGGGGTGCTGTACTACTATGGCTGACCCTGTAAAACAACACATTTCACTGCACCTATCTGGTGTATGTAACCATAAAACATAAATTAGCTCCTCCTTCTCATAGGTACCTCTCCACATCTCTCCTCAATCTTCTCACACTCTTCATTCCATCTACTTTATGTATCCCCTTCCTTCAATTTACCCACCATAACCCCACCATCAACACATAACCTCCTCTTACCTATGCATCCCATCTAACTACATTACCTAATGCTCTACTATTGCCTCTCAATTTTTCATAAATATTCTCCAAAATGAAATCCAAGGCAAACTGTTTGTCAGTGATGTGGTCTGTGCCATTCCCTCCTCCCTGAATCAGGTATCTAGACCTATCCCTGTCAGTGGTCTCTTGGGCATAATGCTTTAGATTGTAGTAACAGATTTAAAATCAGATTAGCACAGTTCCAGGCGCACAGACTAATGGCTCTGTCTGTTCAAGGCATCCTCAATCAGCTCCGTTGCCCTGGTGATTGCTATATCTTGTTCTCCTCTCCCATTTGCTGTCTTTGCAACTTCATCATCCAGCTAGGGAAAGAGAGGAAGGAGTGATACAGGGAAGGGAGGAGAATAAAAATGAGGCAGAGTGATTCTGTGCTATAGGCTGTACGCTGCTGCTGGCTGTATGGCCCTATGAATAGCTCTTAGCATGTACAGTATGGAAATTATGACACGGCAACCTGAGCAAAAGCAACGTACAGAAAGTACAGTAAGTGAATGAAGAGGATGAACTCAAGGATTCTATTTTGTCTTTGGTCATAAATCCTAACGCTTTCCTTCTCATACACTCTCGTAGAGTATGGCACATCTATCTACTATATCTGAATAGCAAGGAGATTGGCTATTGAAGGAAGATACCATGAATACAATTCTAAATGTATTATTATTCCTCTTTATCTCAGCTAGGTCTGTGTGAGAGTAGACACCATGTACATACACTCACAAACTGAAACATACCTGTACATTCAGAGAGGATTACATAAACAATGTAGCATGTGAATAATGAATGTAAATCATGACCGTCAGAGCTACGTTGGTGGCTACAAAAGCTACATACACACAAAGGATTTATTCAAGAGAAATATAATGGTCCTTAGCTCTCCAAATATATCTCTAAACAGAATGTGGCATATAGGTCAAATATATGACCTTAAAGGGTTTGATTATTCAAAGGGGCATTTTTGGGGGATGATTCATTCCACTCCCACAAGGGACTTTTAACCAGTAACTAGAAACAGACAGACAGCTTCCTGCATCATTTGTCCATCCTTTCCTCTTCTCCAAGCACGAGATAGACCATGTGACCCAGTCACCAACAGTAGCCATGGGGAAATGTGCTAGGGGAAAAACAGAAACAGCAACTTCAGAAAGAAAACGAGTGAATGAGGACAACTCAAAACTGAGACTTCAAGTCAAAGACTTGATAGAGCACCACATGTGGGATTGTATTATTTCTTTCAAGCCTCAAAACCCAGAAAAGAAAAGAAAACATCAACATGAAAAGGAGTTATATGGGTTAGAACAACACTGCACCTAGGTAAACAAACACTACAGGTCCTGTTCAACCCTCTAATGGCTGGTTTACTTGAATCCAGTGTGGCTGTAGCATACCACCACCCTATGATTCACAGAAGATCCTGTTTGTCCAGTTGAACTAACTGAAGGGCATGAAGTGAAACAGGGTGTGTTTCTGTGTTTCCACTAGAAGAAGGATGCAAAAGCATTGTAAATACTACAACATCCCAAACAGAACAATGGCGTAGAAAGACATTTCAAAGTGAACAAAAAGGTAGGTCATTAATTACAAGGTAATAGAGAAATGATAAGCCTTGAACTCAACATATTGAAAGAAGAACCTTTGGCAGGAAAATACAATTTAATGGGGCAGGCTACTTTGGTAGTTTTCAGAGTTATCTCTCTGAGAGAGGTTCTAAAAACAGGATCGAAGTGGACAGAGGAGGAGGTAAAGCCCTGCCTTATCTCAGCTCATTGGTCACCATAGCAACACCCACCCATAGCACACGCTCCAGCAGGTATATTTCACTGGTGATCCCCAAAGCCAACATCTCCTTTGGCCACCTTTCCTTCCAGTTCTCTGCTGCCAATGACTGGAACGAATTGCAAAAATCACTGAAGCTGGAGACTTATATCTCCCTCTGTAACTTTAAGCATCAGCTGTCAGAGCAGCTTACTGTACCTGTACACAGCCCATCTGAAATTATCCCACCCAACTACCTCATCCCCATAATGTTATTTTTTGTTGTTGTTGCTCTTTTGCACCCCAGTATCTCTACTTGCACATCATCATCTGCACATCTATCAGTCCAGTGTTAATGCTAAATTGTAATTATTTCACCTCTATGGCCTATCTATTTCCTTACCTCCCTAATCTTACTACATTTGCACACACTGTACATATACTTTTTCTATTGTGTTATTGACTGTACGTTTGTTTATTCCATGTGTAACTCTGTGTTGTTGTTTTTGTTGCACTGCTTTGCTTTATCTTGGCCAGGTTGCAGTTGTAAATGAGAACTTGTTCTCAACTGGCCTACCTGGTTAAATAAAGGTGAAATAAAATAATAAAAAAAGGAAAACAGAGGGGCGGGAGGAGGAGCTCTAAAGGGGGTCAGGTATCACATTGATGTGAGAGTTACAGTTTGGTGTAAACTCACTGATACTAAGAGAGTTGCACAGTGGCCCATACCAAATGAGTAATAGGGTCGACTCCAGAATACAAATAATGCAGCCCTTTCCATTATACTGTAGGTCTACATGACTAATACTGTGCATATCAGTCACATATGTACTGATATCAGGGGTCTCTTTAGTGTTGGCTGCACATTGAGGCATTACAAAGCTTAACATGTCCCTTTAATGATGACCCGTTGGAGCCCTTAGGGAGAGTTATACCACAAATTAATCTGCTAGCGGAAGAGACTGCTTAGTCCAGATAAAGTAGGCTACATTGTATCATCATCATGACCACTGGCTGGCTGGAGTCCCCCGTCAAAACGACGCAGATGCCTTCTAGTCCCCCGCCAAAATGACGCAGGTGCCTTCTATTACTTTAATCCCCACTTTCATCACCACATGCTGTGTAGTTTATTCTAACCGCTGAAATAAACTGCATTATTTGGAGACACCCAAAAAAATGTACTGTTCGGTTTTTTCTGTATTTTAATTAAATTTACAATATGCCATATTCTATGTAGGCTACACAATGAACTCGTGTGAAAAAAAAGTACAAAAGAAAATGGAGTGGCGTCGGCGTCGGCAGCGCCACAAAATAACCATGTGCTTCTGCGCTGCGGCAGTTGCCAGGGGATATGGAATGGGAGGGGTTATGATTGGTTGAAGTGGGTTTGTTGCCTTGGCGACGGCGAGGGGATCGGTAGCGTTGCTGTGCGGCGTGATCTGCGCGCTGCGTGGATGGAGGAAGCAGCTGCCGATGTGATCTCTGACACTGAGACAGACATCTGAACACACAATTCCTGCCATACTGCTACTTTGCAGGCAACGCTTGCATGAATGTAAGTACTTGAGAAGGCGTCTTTAATTTATTTAATGGTGTGATATTACGGAATGCTTTAATGTGTTTTCCGTGGCCGGTGAAAGGTAGAGCAAAATAAATGGGAGAAGTGACTGATAGCTCGAGCAGGCAGCATGGTAGTTCAATAGCGAACAACATGTACTGTACTTCCCCCATTTCTTCTCTGAGCTCTAGCGTTGCGTTATGGAATGGTAAGCTATAATATAAACAATGCTATATCGAAACTTTTCAATTCTTTAGACTTTGTTAAAAAAAAATCCAGTTGTGCTAATACGTTGTTTTTGGCGTCTCTTGTCTTCCATGTGGCTCTTTTAGCTATCGAGTTAGCTAGATCTAGCAAACTTATTTTACGGTCGAGTAGTAAGTAGTTAGCCAACAACGAGAAATTTGACCGTCCAATGTGTTTTCATTTTCATTTGAGCTTGCATGAAACACTGTTAACTTAAATATAAATTGCAACAATGTGTACCGACGGTGGATATTTTGTATCCAGCTTGGATGGCTTCGCCACTTTTCCACCTATTTGAATTGGTCAGATAACAAATGGCTCGTTTGCGCATGCAGTCATACGAGGAAAATGTATCGTTCTAGATTCTGTAAGGTGTTGGCTTGCTGCCCGTTTTACTTGACATGTCACGAGTCTGGCAGGGAGTTCGACTATTTCTGTCAGACACCATATCGATAACTGCTTCAACTTATTTCATATTGAGCAATGAGGTCGTGTCAATTTGGTGTAATTTGGAGCGTGGACCATTTTAACAGTTTGCTATGAGTCATCTTGAATCCAATTTCAAACGTTTGTCGGTGAGTCGTTCATGCAAGGACTCTTATTTATTTGTATTATGGGGGGTTTATATAAAAAATGTAGAGCAACTTTGTTGGGCGACAGTAGCAAGGGGGGGAGTTTGTGAATATGTAGCACATTTGCTGTGTCCTCTGTGATTAATTTATTGGAAATGATATCAGTCAGTGAGTTATTTTACTGTTATTGATTCCTCGTTGAGTGACATTGCCAGTGGAAAGTGTTCCGGGGGTTATCAAAGAGCTGAGCAAGCAAAATGTAGCTTGCTAGCAGCTTGCTAACATTTATGTTCTCCCGCTAAAGCTCCTCTGTCCCATGAGTTGGCCTGCACGCAATGCAATATGTGTGGATGGACGTTGAGTCAATTCCTCAAAATCACTCACATGCCCAGATTGTCGGGGTGTTGCAATTTTGTCAGTTGAAATGTCCCCCACACAGTTCCAAACCCATCCACGTGCATTTATGGCGCTAGTGAGGTAGGAGCGTGGCCTTTGTCATGATGCATTATTGGACAGCAACAGAGCTCGCTGTTGATAGAAGTCACAACAGCAACTCTGAAAGGCTTGTTCACATATTGGAGCATATCAGCACATCACTGGACATGCAATGAGTTTAGTGTCAAGTTGCCCTTGGTGTAGCTACGATAACTGCCAAAAATAAAGGAAACTCTAACAGTGTCTTAATAGGGCTTTGGGCTACCACGTGCTGCCAGAACAGCTGCAATTCACCTTGGCATAGATTCTACAAGTTTCTGGAACATAATTGGAGGGCTGCAACACCATTCCTCCACGAGAAATTCCATAATTTGGTGTGTTGATGGTGGAGGAAAACGCTGTCTCGGGTGCCGCTCCAGAATCTCCCATAAGTTTTCAATTGGGTTGAGATCTGGTGACTGAGACACACCCTTTAAACCCCCATGCTTCTTTGAGACCCCTCTTTCAAAGTCACTGAGATCTCTTCTAGACAAAATCATTTACTTTGACATTTTTAGTCATTTAGCAGACGCTCTTATCCAGAGCGACTTACAGGAGCAATTAGGGTTAAGTGCCTTGCTCAAGGGCACATTCAACAGATTTGTCACCTAGTTGGCTTGGGGATTCAAACCGGTGACCTTTCAGTTGCTCATAATGCTCATAACCACTAGGCTAATAATGGGCAACTGGGCATTTTTAGATATGACCCTAACCATTATGGGATGTTTATTGCTTATTTAACTAAAGAACCGCATCTGTGATTTTGGACATTGAAATTGGCACCAGAGGCAAGTTAGGCTGCTACGGCTGTTCATGATGTAATGGATTAAAACAAGATTGTCCCAGATACAAATTACTAGCTATCTCCAAACAGTGAGTGACTGTTGGCAGCCAATTCATCATTTTTCTCTGAAGAGGTATGTCAGTTGGTGTGATAACATACAATGATAGTTTCCCCTCTCGTGTGTCTGTGATCATGCTACCACTTTTTTCCTATCTTACAAAAGTTACACATTTGGGATTTCTGATTTGTAAAAATAAAAAAATATCTTATCAGTTATTTGGATTGGAAAGGGTTGCCTACTGTAGTTGTCTTGTTATGCAGGCAACGGTTTGTTTGGTGTATGTGCTGTGTGTGTTTGACATGAGGGTGGAGATGGGCAATGTTCCTTTTTTGACAAACAGTTTGCTGACTAATGTGCCTCAGATAAACAGTAAAACAAAGCAGGCCTGAGATAAAAGGAGAGGAACAGAAGTGATCAACCTGTCATTTGTTTACTGCCAGGAATTCATGCCAATAGTGTGTTTGTGTAGTGTGTGTGTGTGAGAACAGTGTACATCATGATTGGTTTTCTTGGAACCATCTGCTGTTTTTTTTGTTTGTTGCTATTTTAATACCCTGTGTGTTTTTGTAAATATGTTTTTTATACCATTGGCATTGTGTGTACAAGTATGTATACTTGCAGAGGAGGGCTGCAGTCAGAAGGGTAACTATTTTAGCTGCCTGAAATAGCCTGAGACCTGCTCTCTTTCATGGCATTCATGACTATAAATATGCCCTGCCCATAACCCTAATAATGCTGCTGCTAACCCCGCTGCTAACCCTGCTATGGAATGGTTATCTCTCTCAGCTCAGTGCAGCACAGGCACATGGAGCTGAACGATTGTCACAAGTGTGTGTGTGTGTGTAGGGGGGGCAGTGCTGTGCGTCGGTCATCTTCGCTGCTCCACATAATAAGGTTATTTAGATTGCGGGCATGAGATTCTGGAATCTAAATTTCCTCCCCGTTTTTATTTATTTATTTGCGCTCAACACTAGTTGAGACACACACACACAGCCTATTCCACAGAGTGAAAGGAGCCATGCCATTTAATCAAGAAGTGGAATAGAAAGAGCAGCTGGTTCAATCTTAGTGAATATTCTGTCCTTGTCCTCTGGGACATGTTAAAGTATACCAGACTGACTGACATTATACATCTCACTCTGGAGACAAAGGGAATGAAACACATGTTTCTGAAACATGTAGGAGGCTATTCAGTACCTTCAGAAAGTATTCACACCCCTTGACAGCCTGTCACTGGCCTACACACACAACCCCATAATGTCAAAGTGGAATTATGTTTTTAGAAATGTTTACTAATTAATGAAAAGCTGAGTCAATACGTATTTAACCCCTTTGTTATGGCAAGCCTAAATATGTTGAGTATTTTTTTTAAAACAAGTCGCATAAGTTGCATGAACTGTGTGCAATAAGTGTTTAACATGGTTTTTGAATCACTACCTCATCTCTGTACCCCACACATACAATTATCTGTAAGGTCCCTCAGTCGAGCAGTGAATTGCAACCACAAAGACCCGGGAGGTTTTCCAATGCCTCAAAAAAAAAGGACACCTATTGGTAGATGGGTAAAAAAAAGCAGACATTGAATATCCCTTTGAGCATTGTGTTTTAGGTTATTGTCCTTCTGAAAGGTGAATTCATCTCCCAGTGTCTGGTGGAAAGCAGACTAAACCAGCTTTTCCTCTAGGATTGTGCCTGTACTTAGCTCCATTATGTTTATTTTTTTATACTGGGAAAAAACTCCCGTGTCCTTAATGATTACAAGCATACCCATAACATGATGCAGCCACCACCATGCTGAAAATAGGAAGAGTGGTACTTGGTGATGTGTTGGATTTGCCACAAACAAAGCGCTTTGAATTCAGGACATGAAGTTAATTTCCTAGGCAAATCTTTTAAGTTTTACTTTAGTGCCTTATTGCAAACAGGATGCATGTTTTGGAATATTTTTATTCTGTACAGGCTTCCTTCTTTTAACTCTTGTCAATTAGGTTAGTATTGTGGAGTAACTACAATGTTGATCCATCCCCAGTTATCTCCTATCAAAGCCATTATATTCTGTAAATGTTTCAAAATTCCCATTGGCCTCATAGTGAAATCCCTGAGCAGTTTCCTTCTTCTCCTGCAACTGAGTTAGGCAGGACACCTGTATCTTTGTAGTGACTGGGTGTATTGATACCACATCCAAATTTATATTGATTCACCATACTCAAAAGGATATTCAAGGTCTGCTTTTTTTTACCATCTACCAATAGGTGCCCTTTGCGAGGTATTGGAAAATCTTCCTGGTGTTTGTGGTTGAATCTGTGTTTGAAATTCACTGCTCGACTGAGTGACCTTACAGAATTTTATGTGTGGGGTACAGAGATGAGGTAGTCATTCAAAAATCATGTTTAACACTGTGACTTGTTAAGCTAAGGCTTGCCATAACAAAGGGGTTAAATACTGACTCAAAACTTTATAGATTTTCATTTTTTATTAATTTGTAAAAATTTAGAAAAACTTATTTTCACTTTGACATTGCGGTATTGTGAGTTGGTCAGTGACCAAAAAATATCAATTTAATCTATTTTCAATTCGGGCTGTAACACAACAAAATGTGGAAAAAGTCGAGGGGTGTGAATACTTTTTGATGGCACTGACGTTGAATGTTCCTGAGTGGCCTAGTTACAGTTTTAACTTAAATCGTCTTGAAAATCTGTGGCAAGACTTGCAAATGTCTGTCCTAGCAATGATCAACAACCAACTTGAAAGAGCTAGAATCATTTTTAAAAGAATGTGCGAATATTGTACAGTCGTGGGCAAAAGTTTGGAGAATGACACAAATATAAATTTTCAGTCTGCTGCCTCAGTTTGTATGATGGCAATTTGCATATACTTCAGAATGTTATGAAGAGTGATCAGATGAATTTCAATTAATTGCAAAGTCCCTCTTTGCCATGCAAATGAACTGAATCCCCCAAAAACATTTCCACTGCATTTCAGAGCTGCCACAAAAGGACCAACTGACATCATGTCAGTGATTCTGTCGTTAACACAGGTGTGAGTGTTGATGAGGACAAGGCTGGAGATCACTCTGTCATGCTGATTGATTTCGAATAACAGACTGGAAGCTTCAAAAGTAGGGTGGTGCTTAGAATCATTGTTCTTCCTCTGTCAACCATGCAAGGATATTGCTGCCAGTAAGATTGCACCTAAATCAACCATTTATCAGATCATCAAGAACTTAAAGGAAAGCGGTTCAATTGTGGTGAAGAAGGCTTCAGGGCGCCCAAGAAAGTCCAGCAAGCGCCAGGACCATCTCCTAAAGTTGATTCAGCTGGGGGATCGGGGCACCACCAGTACAGAACTTGCTCAGGAATGGCAGCAGGCAGGTGTGAGTGCATCTGCACGCACAGTGAGGTGAAGACTTTTGGAGGATGGCCTGGTGTCAAGAAGGGCAGCAAAGAAGCCACTTCTCTCCAGGAAAAACATCAGAGACAAACTGATATTCTGCAAAAGGTACAGGGATTGGACTGCTGAGGACTGGGGTAAAGTCATTTTCTCTGAATCCCCTTTCCGATTGTTTGGGGCATCCGGAAAAAAGCATGTCCGGAGAAGACAAGGTGAGCGCTACCATCAGTCCTGTGTCATGCCAACAGTAAAGCATCCTGAGACCATTCATGTGTGGGGTTGCTTCTCAGCCAAAGGAGCGGGCTCACTCTCAATTTTGCCTAAGAACACAGCCATGAATAAAGAATGGAACCAACACATCGTCCGAGAGCAACTTCTCCCAACCATCCAGGAACAGTTTGGTGACGAACAATGCCTTTTCCAGCATGATGGAGCACCTTGCCATAAGGCAAAAGTGATAACTAAGTGGCTCGGGGAACAAAACATAGATATTTGGGTCCATGGCCAGGAAACTCCCCTGACCTTAATCCCATTGAGAACTTGTGGCCAATCCTCAAGAGGCGGGTGGACAAAGAAAAACCCACAAACTCCAAGCATGCCAGGGCAGATTGCAGAAGTCTTGAAAAGAAGGGTCAACACTGCAAATATTGACTCTTTGCATCAACTTCATGTAATTGTCAATAAAAGCCTTTGACACTTATGAAATGCTTGTAATTATACAGTATTCCATAGTAACATCTGACAAAAATATCTAAAGACACTGAAGCAGCAAACTTTGTGGAAATTAATATTTGTGTCATTATCAAAACATTTGGCCACGACTGTACAATTCAGGTGTGCAAAGCTCTTAGACTTACCTAGATATACTCTCAACTGTAATTGATGCCAAAGGTGATTCTAACATGTATTGACTCAGGTGTGTGAATTCTTATGTAAATTATATATTTAACTTCAATACATTTTGAAAAAATGTCTAAACATGTTTTCACTCTGTCATTATATGGTATTATGTGTAGATGGGTAAGAAAAAAAATCTGTAACTAAATGTGGAATATGTCGATGGGTATGAATACTTTCTGAAGGCACTGTAGGTGCCTTGAAGTACTTAATACATTAATCATGCCTTTCCTATAGGTGATACTTCTGTCATAAATGTATGTTTCACACGGTAATACGCTAATTAGTCTGCTTTCCAATGTTTTTCCAAAGTAAATGCTGCTAGATTGCATGCTCTTTTTGTTTTTAATCATTTGATAACCTATCACAGGAGGGGGTTGTCACATGGAATTTAAATAATTTCATAGGATCTTTATAGGATCACATTCATTAGTGTTCTGAAGAGCTTCTAGGGTCTTACAAACCCTATATGTGTGCTTTTTAAGGCCATACAAAGCATTCCCTATTACGTTAAAGGGATACTTCCAGATTTTGGCAATGAGGACCTTAATCTACTTCCCCAGAGTCAGATGAACTCCTGGATACCTGAGCGCTAAATGACTGGAAGTCTATGGTATCTACTAGAGGTCATGAGCTCCTGAATGTTTCTGCAAAAAGATTTAGTTAGATACAAGGATCTGTAAAAGATACTACCCTCTACAACACAACCTTCACTTTAAATCAAAACTCCAAACCTATAGCCTGGATTTTAGACAACATTACTTGGAAGGGTTCTTACTTCCAAGGACTCTAGCTAACTTTCTGGTAAACCAACAAACGGCAGAAACATCAAAATACCATCCAACCTGGAACTGAGTGAGTAATGTTCAGTCTGAAGCTGCTTCTAAAGCCAAGACGTAAAAGGTATTACAATAATCTCTAGATATTTTACTTTATAAAGACTGATAAGTTAAGGCTACAGAGCTACCAAGCTTGCTAGGACTGAACAGACCCAGCTGCAACTTCAATTAGCGCTGAAGTGTGAAAGCCCTTGAACCCAACAATGGCAACAGAGAATCACAACCTCACCAATCCCAAATGCAGCGGGCTCTGAAGTCCCCTGCTCCATGTCTTCGTTACACCCCTGTGCAGAAGCTATCATAGTAAAGTTCCCCTCAGAAATGAAAAATGACACTGCACGAAAAGACAACAAACAGAAGATCCTCGGGGACAATCCAGAGACACTATTTGCGGACTGTTACAAGACTGGGAACATAAGCAATTTAATTTTCCACACAGGCAATCCCCTGGCCCGGCACAGTGCTATAAGACCACACTATTCCTCTGTCAAGAGTGAGGGTATTGGCCCAGGGTGGAAACTAAGAATACTGGAAAACGAAGACCCTGAGACTGAGACAGCCTCTATCAATTTTGGATCAAAAGGTTGGAACAGTTGTGGTGCATGCGATTTTCAAACACTTCCAACAGGTCTGAGGTCCTCTTCTTTTGGCCTGAAGAGCAGGAACCCAGACTTCACCAAAGAAATCAGAAATGCAGACATTGTCATCCTGCAAGAAACATGATATAGAGGAGATGGACCCACTGGTGGCTGCTAGACTCGGGGGGGGGGGGTTATGCTAAACAGGAACATTTTACATTTGAATCTCTCAATAAATAAAAATGGCCTCCTGTGTGCTACCTATATTCCTGTCCCCCCCCATATAATTCCCATAGTTTATCCAGTCTGGAGGGGGAGATCATCAATTTTCAGACCCAGGAACACGTACTAGTTTGTGGTGAACTAAACGCCTGAACTGGACAAGAACCTGACATTCTCAGCACACGGGGACAAATGCCTACCTGGAGGTGAAGACATTCCCTCCCAAATATGCTTCCCTAAACACATACAGCCCAAAAAAATGGGTCACAACTCTTGCAGCTCGGTCGCATGCTGGGTCTGTATGTAGTCAATGGTAGGCTTCGAGGGGAATCCTACGGTAGGTACACACCTACAGCTCATCCCTTGACAATGGGTACTGTAGACTACACACCTCAACCCAGAGTCTCTGAGCGTTCAGTCAGCCCACTGACATCGCTATCAGATTACAGCAAAGTCAGTCAATTTGAACAGAGCAATACTCGATCATGAGACATCAAAGCCAAACAAACTGCATACTATTAAGAAACGCTATAGATGGAAGGAAAGTCATGTAGAAACCTACCAAAAAACAAATCCAATCCCTTTTCAACAACTTCCTGGAGAAAACGTTTCCCTGAAAAGCCTATACAGTATATTACACATTTTTCAGCTTCCTGTCAAATCTAAAAATGTCAAGCAGACAACCTAAAATTAACAACAATGACAAATGGTTTGATGAACGTAAAACCCTACAAAATAAATTGAGAAACATATCCAACCAAAAACAGAGACCCATAACTTGAGCCTTCGCTATGGTGAAACAATATAGAAATACATTAAGAAAAAAGGAGGAACAGCATGACAGAAAACAGCTCCATCTCATTGAAGAATCCACAGAATCGAACCACGTGTGGGGAAAATTGGAACACAGTAAACGAACAACAACACGAAGAGCTACCTATCCAAAATGGAGATGTATGAATAAACCACGTCTCAAATCCTTTGGCTCTAGAACAAACATCAAAAACATATACATGATAAACTACAAATCTTAGAATCATCTATTAAAGACTACCAGCACACACTGGATTCTCCAATTTACATTGAATGAACTACAGGACAAAATACAATTCCCCCCCCCAACCCAAAAAGGCTGGTGGTGTTGATGGTATCCTGAATGAAATACAGCTCACAAATTCCAATTGGCTATACTTAAACTCTTTAACATCATCCTCAGCTCTGGCATCTTCCCCAATATTTGGAATCAAGGCCCGTTCACCCCAATTCACAAAAGTGGAGACAAATTTGACCCCAATAATTAGTGGAATCTGCGTCAAGTCATTTTGGATAAATCCTCTGCAGTATCAACAGCAGACTCTAACATTTTCTCAGTGAAAACAATGTCCTGAGCAAATGTCAAATTGACTTCTTACCAAAATACCGCACAACAGACCACAAATACACCCTTATTGACAGACAAATGAAACAAAAGCAGTCTTCTCATGCTTTGTTCAATTCAAGTAAGCTTATGGCTTAATTTGGCATTAGGGTTGGCTATAGAAATTGATGGAAAGCGGTGTTGAGTGGGGGGGACAACATTTAAAAAAATCAATGAACACAAGTGTTCATCTAAAATTGGCTATGAACAGATTTCTTTCCTCAGGGCTGTGGGGTGAGACAGGGATGCAGCTTGAGCCCCATGCTCTTCAACATATCAATGAATTGGCGAGGGCACTAGAACAGTCTGCAGCACCCAGCTTCATCCTACTAGACGCTGAAATCAAATGTCTACTAGTTGCAGATGACCTGGTGCTTCTGTCCCCAACCAAGGAGGGCCTACAGCAGCACGTAGATCTTCTGCACAGATTCTGTCTGACATGACCCTGACAGTGAATCTTAGCAAGACAAAAATAATTGTGTTCCAAAAAAAGTCAAGTAGCCAGACAACAAATATAAAATCTATCGAGACACCGTTGCCCTAGAGCACACAAAGAACTATACCTACCTCCGCCTAAACGTCAGACTTCCACAAGGCTGTAAACGATCTAAAAGACAAGGGAAGAAGGGCCTTCTACGCCATCAAAAAGGAACATAAAACTCAACATCCCAATTAGGATCTGGCTAAAAATGCTTAAATCATTTATAGAATCCATTGCCTTCTATGATGGTGAGGTCTGGGGTCCACTCACCAACCAATAATTCACACAATGGGGCAAACATCCAATTGAAAATATATACTTGGTGTACAATGCAAAACCCCAAACAATCCATGCAGAGCATAATTAGGACAATACCCGCTAGTTATCAAAATCCAGAAGAGACGTGTTAAACTCTACAATCCACCATAATGCCCTCAGCTACAGAGAGATGAACCGAGAAGTTTCCCCTCAGCCAGCTGGTTCTGGGGATCTGTTCACAAATGCAAACAGACCCCACAGAACCTCAGGACAGAAACACATTTGGACCAACCAAATTATGAGAAAGCAAAAACAACTGTTTGACAAACTGGAAAAAATCTATCAAATAACAGAGGAAATTGGAATACTATCTGACCCTAAACAGAGAGTACACAGTGACAGAATACCTGACCACTGTGACTGACCCCAAATTTAAGAAAAATGTTGACTATGTACAGACTGAGTGAGCATAGCCTTGCTATTGAGAGAGGCCGCCATAGGCAGAAGACAGGCTATGTGCCCACTGCCCACAAAATGAGGTGGAAACTTAGCTGTACTTGTTAAACTCCTGCCAAATTTAACCACTTTAGAGATGTATATTTCCCACAGATCACAAAGAATTGAAAAGCAAATCAAACATTTGATCAACTCCCATATTTGTTAGGTGAAATACCGCAGTGTGCAATCACAGCCGCATGATTTGTGACCTGTTACCATGAGAAAAGGGCAACCAGTGAAGCACAAACACCATTGTAAATACCACCAATATTTGTTTATTTTTCTTCCCCTACTATTCGCACTACAAATATTTGCACATTGCTAAAACACTTTACCAACCTATTTGAGTGCAATATTTACTGTCAAATTCAAAAAATGTTGTTGTTGATGTTTTGTCTTCTCACTCTTATTTATTGATTTATAATTTGTTTCACTTGTTGTAAACACATTTCCCATGCCGATAATGACCCATTCAATTGAATAAAGGGTTTCATTGTAAAAATCCTGATGTATCCCTTTAACAAGAATGCCATTTTATCACAGTGTGATAGACTTTGACCCATAATGAAGAAAGGTTAGGATATACCTCTTCAGAACTGTGGTATTGGTGTGCATAGGGAATTGTCTCATCTGTTGCCGTCTAATTGAGGCCATTCGGATTAGCAGAAGTTGACATGTCTGTTATTAAGAGACGGGAATGGTTAACTAATATTAATATAATAAGATATGCCATTTATCCAAAGTGACTTACAGTTGAAGTCGGAAGTTTACATACACCTTAGCCAAATGCATTTAAACTCAGTTTTTCACAATTCCTGACATTTAATCCTAGTAAATATTCCCTGTCTTGGGTCAGTTAGGATCACCACTTTATTTTAAGAATGTGAAATGTCAGAATAATTGTAGTGATTTTATTTAGGCTTTTATTTCTTTCATCACATTCCCAGTGGGTCAGAATTTTACATGCACTCAATTCATATTTGGTAGCATTGCCTTTTAAATTGTTTAGCTTGGGTCAAACGTTTCAGATAGCCTTCCACAAGCTTCCCACAATAAGTTGGGTGAATTCTGGCCCATTCCTCCTTTGACAGAGTTGGTGTAACTGAATCAGGTTTGTAGGCCTCCTTGCTCGCACACACCTTTTCAGTTCTGCGCACATATTTTCTATAGGATTGAGGTCAGGGCTTTGTGATGGCCACTCCAATACCTTGACTTTGTTGTCCTTAAGCCATTTTGACACAACTTTGGAAGTATGCTTGGGGTCGTTGTCCATTTGGAAGACCCATTTGCGTCCAAGCTTTAACTTCCTGACTGATGTCTTGAGATGTTGCTTCAATATATCCATGTAATTTTCCTACCTCATGATGCCATCTATTTTGTGAAGTGCACCAGTCCCTCCTGCAGCAAAGCACCCCCACAACATGATGCTGCTACTGTGCTTCACGGTTGGGATGGTGTTCTTTGGCTTGCAAGCCTCCCCATTTTTCCTCCAAACATAACGATGGTCATTATGGCCAAACAGTTCTATATTTGTTTCATCAGACCAGAGGACATTTCTCCAAAAAGTACGATCTTCCTTGCTGAGCGGCCTTTCAGGTTATGTCGATATAGGACTCGTTTTACTGTATAGATATAGATACTTTTGTACCCGTTTCCTCCAACATCTTCACAAGGTTGTTTGCTGCTGTTCTGGGAATGATTTGCACTTTTCTCACCAAAGTAAGTTCATCTCTAGGAGACAGAACGCGTCTCTTTCCTGAGCGGTATGACGGCTTCTTGGTCCTATGGTGTTTATACTTGTGTACTATTGTTTGTACCGATGAACGTGGTACCTTCAGGCGTTTGGAAATTGCTCCCAAGGATGAACCAGATTTGTGGAGGTCTCTAATTTCTTGGCTGATTTCTTTTGTTTTTCCCATGATGTCAAGCAAAGAGGCACTGAGTTTGAAGGTAGGCCTTGAAATACATCCACAGGTACACTACCAATTGACTCAAATGATGTCAATTAGCCTATCAGAAGCTTCTAAAGCCATGACATAATTTTCTGGAATTTTCCAAGCTGTTTAAAGGCACAGTCAACTTAGTGTATGTAAGTTTCTGACCCACTGGAATTATGATACAGTGAAATAATCTGTATGTAAACAATTGTTGGAAAAATTACTTGTCATGGACAAAGTAGATGTCCTAACCGACTTGCCAAAACTATAGTTTGTTAACAAGAAATTTGTGAAGTGGTTGAAAAACGAGTTTTAATGACTCCAACCTAAGTGTATGTAAACTTCCGACTTCAACTGTACGCATGGGTACGTACATTTTACATGTGGGTGGTCCTGAGATTCAAACCCAATACCCTGGCATTGCAAAGGCCATGCTCTACCAACTGAGCTTCTCTCACTCCTTTTCTTCTATTGGCTCCAGTGTGCTAAGGTGCTGCAGTCTACACCCTTTATACCCAATTAACACTGAAGGTGCGAAGGCAGTCTAATGGTGGTCCAACATTAACGATGTGTGCAGCAACTAGGCCTATCTCAACCGTCTGAACCGTGGTAGTGTGAGGGGTTCGAGATGGTGTTTTCCAATTGTAAAGCCATTTGCCTGTAGTAAACAAACTGAGTTTCTTGCAAACTACAGTACCAGTGACCTCTGGTTGCTGCCTGACTTTAGTCAGTCTAGAAAAGGTCTGCGTGATTTAACAATGACCTTAAATGTGTTGTTGTCCTCTGTGTGGTTGGTTGGATAATTAGTTCTCTTGTTTATAGCACAATGGAAGAACAAGATGCCAGTGGGAGGATTACAAAGACAATCACATTAAATCACAGATGTCTGGTTGATGGACAGACGGACAGGAGCAACACTTTGAACTTTGCTAACGGTGTTGCTTTAAAAAGTTGAATTCCTGTCATTCAAACCAGGCTGTATGATTTTAAAGGAAGTGAAATATGAGCAAAAAAGGTGTGCCTTCTTGCTGTGGTTCTTTCTTTTTGAAGTTGCCCTAATTCAGTTATATTCATCATGACCGTCTATCTTTCATCTTGTCCTCTCTGTGCATTGTCCCTGTGGGGTTAGTAAGGTGTGTCTCCTCTGTCCATCTCTGGTGGCTTCTGATTTCTCCAACTGAACCAGCCGCCTTGGCTGTTGCTGCTGCCCTCTATCAACCCATCAAAGCTCGTGTCTGTCTGCTGATATGATCTGGCCTTTGTTTGGAGGTGACTGCTTTTAATGACTGCAGCTGCACAAATTTTTCATCTCCTGGCACACAGGAGGAGGTAGCCGTACAGCCCCCCCCCCCCCCACCACACACACACACACACACACACACACCCTGAGCAACGCTTCTGTTGTCTTGGTTACATGACATCAGAGTGCAGTAATCAAATAAACGTGGCTGCTCTGAATTTGGGTTGCAAATGTATTACTGCTCTCTTCTCTTCAGGCAGAAGTGTGCCCCTCCACTCGTTAGGCCCCCAATCACAAAACAACAGTTGGAGCCCCTATCCCAACGGGGAGTTGTAAACAGGAGGATGGGTATGTGCACTTCTGAAAGCGTCACTCTCTGATCCGGTCTAATTAAGACGAGTGTGTTCAGGCTTTA